>NC_080721.1:15976049-16143549 GCF_019097595.1 Hemibagrus wyckioides | reverse complement strand
GTGTGTGTGTGTGTGTGTGTGTATCTGAGTAACAAGCTCTGACCATCATTTCACTGTGTGTGTGTGTGTGTGTGTGTGTGTATCTGAGTAACGAGCTCTGACCATCATTTCACTGTGTGTGTGTGTGTGTGTGTGTGTGTATCTGAGTAACGAGCTCTGACCATCATTTCACTGTGTGTGTGTGTGTGTGTGTGTGTGTGTATCTGAGTAACGAGCTCTGACCATCATTTCACTGTGTGTGTGTGTGTGTGTGTGTATCTGAGTAACGAGCTCTGACCATCATTTCACTGTGTGTGTGTGTGTGTGTGTGTGTGTCTGAGTAACAAGCTCTGACCATCATTTCACTGTGTGTGTGTGTGTGTGTGTGTGTATCTGAGTAACGAGCTCTGACCATCATTTCACTGTGTGTGTGTGTGTGTGTGTGTGTGTGTGTGTGTATCTGAGTAACGAGCTCTGACCATCATTTCACTGTGTGTGTGTGTGTGTGTGTGTGTGTGTGTGTATCTGAGTAACGAGCTCTGACCATCATTTCACTGTGTGTGTGTGTGTGTGTGTGTGTGTGTGTGTATCTGAGTAACGAGCTCTGACCATCATTTCACTGTGTGTGTGTGTGTGTGTGTGTGTGTGTGTATCTGAGTAACGAGTTCTTTGGCCCATGGTAAAGAAGGCAAGAAGCGAAGGAAAACCTGTCTATTGTATAGGAGCACTGGGCTTCATCAACGGTCAAGAAATCACTTAAGGTGCAGATGTTCATCAACAGTCTAAACTAGACGATCTTGAGTTATCTCTGATATCAACATTTCTGTTTTCCACTAAGAATTGTTCTCCTAAAGTGCAGTTAAAGCTCAGAAAATCAGTTTTCTTATATTAGTTTTCTTGAAGTTTATATTTTATCCTCTAATACTTCTTTGTCTATATTTTCTTTAAATGCCAGGGGGTTAAGAAATGTTAGGAAATGTAAGGCTTTATTTTTGTTTATTAAACAGCTAAAAACAGACTTTTGTTTCTTTCAAGAATCCCATTCTATTCGTTCCCGCTCTATTCGTTAAGCCGATATCACAAAGTTATTAACTGTTATAACCAGAGGTGGACAGTAAAGAAGTACATTTACTTGAGTACTGTACTTAAGTACACTTTTTGAGTATCTGTACTTTACTTGAGTATTATTTTTTCTGGATACTTTTTACTTTTTACTCCACTACATTTCTGTCAATGTCATTGAGTAGAAAGTAGTTACATTAATCATAGGATGATTTTTTTCATTCTTGTAGCGTCACATGTTGTAAAGTTCAGTGGTTTTCCATAATTATTTTAACTCAATTGTTGAGATCTGTTGAGAACAGTTCTCAGTTGTGTGTGTGTGTGTGTGTGTGTCCATGTCCAGCTCAGTTCAGTTCTCTGTTGTGTGTGTGTGTCCATGTCCAGCTCAGTTCAGTTCTCTGTTGTGTGTGTGTGTGTGTGTGTCCATGTCCAGCTCAGTTCAGTTCTCTGTTGTGTGTGTGTGTCCATGTCCAGCTCAGTTCAGTTCTCTGTTGTGTGTGTGTGTGTGTGTGTCCATGTCCAGCTCAGTTCAGTTCTCTGTTGTGTGTGTGTGTCCATGTCCAGCTCAGTTCAGTTCTCTGTTGAGAACAGTTCTCTGTTGTGTGTGTGTGTGTGTGTGTGTGTGTCCATGTCCAGCTCAGTTCAGTTCTCTGTTGTGTGTGTGTGTCCATGTCCAGCTCAGTTCAGTTCTCTGTTGTGTGTGTGTGTCCATGTCCAGCTCAGTTCAGTTCTCTGTTGTGTGTGTGTGTCCATGTCCAGCTCAGTTCAGTTCTCTGTTGTGTGTGTGTGTCCATGTCCAGCTCAGTTCAGTTCTCTGTTGTGTGTGTGTGTCCATGTCCAGCTCAGTTCAGTTCTCTGTTGAGAACAGTTCTCAGTTGTGTGTGTGTGTGTGTCCATGTCCAGCTCAGTTCAGTTCTCTGTTGAGAACAGTTCTCAGTTGTGTGTGTGTGTGTGTCCATGTCCAACTCAGTTCAGTTCTCTGTTGATGCTGTTGAGAAGCTGTTCAACAGTCTGGTTGTGCAGGTCTGAATGCTTCGGTACCTTTTTCCTGAAGGCAGAAGGGTGAAGAGTGTGTGTGAGGGGTGTGTGGGGTCATCCACAATGCTGTTTGCTTTGCGGATGCAGCGTGTGGAGTAAATGTCTGTAATAGAGGCAAGGGAGACTCCAGTGATCTTCTCAGCTGTCCTCACTATCCGCTGAAGGGTCTCGCGATCCGAGATGGTACAATTCCCAAACTAGGCAGTGATGCTGCTACTCAGGACACTCTTGATGGTCCCTCTGTAGAAGGTGGTCAGGATGGGAGGTGGAAGATGAGCCTTCCTCAGCCTTTGCAGGAGGTAGAGACACTGATGGGCTTTCCTGCTGATGGAGCTGCTTTTGAGTGACCAGGTGCTCCTCCAGGTGAACACCAAGAAATTTGGTGTTCTTGTCGATCTCCACGTTGGACCCATCGATGTTGAGTGGAGAATGGTCACTGTGTTCTCCTGAAGTCAATAACCATCTCTTTCATTTTCTCCATGTTCAGAGACAGGTTGTTGGCTCTACACCAGGCTGTTAGATGCTGCAACTCCATACACTGACTCGTCGTTCTTGCTGATGAGACCCACCACGGTCGTATCATCAGCAAACTTGATGATGTGGTTGAAGCTGTGCATTGCTGCACAGTCGTGAATCAGCAGAGTGAACAGCAGTGGACTGAGCACACAGCCCTGAGGAACGCCAGTGCTCAGTGTGGTGGTGCTGGAGATGCTGTTCCTGTTCTGGACTGACTGAGGTCTTCCAGTCAGGAAATCCAGGATCCAGTTTTAGAGAGAGGTGTTCAGGCCCAGCAGGCTCAGTTTCTCAATCAGGTGCTGAGGAATAATTGTGTTTAATGCTGAACTAAAGTCTATGAACAGCATTCATACATAAGTGTCTTTATTGTTCAGGTGTGTGAGGTGTGAGGGCCGGATGGAGGGTTGTGCTGATGGCATCGTCTGTGGAGCGAATTAGACGATACACAAATTGCATGGGGCAGCAGGTTCTTGATGTGCCTCATGACAAGCCTCTCGAAGCACTTCTTTATGATCATCTGGAAGGGAGGCATCACGGTCACAGGCAGGTGGAGCTGGCTTGTAGTTGGTGAAGGACTGGATGCCTTGCCACATGTGCTGAGTGTCGTCACTGCTCTGGAAGTGGTTGCGGATTCTCTGGGAGTGTGCACGCTTTGCCTCCCTGATGGCTCGAGACAGTTTAGCCCATGCTGTTCTTAGGGTGTCCTTGTCTCCAGCTCTGAAGGCAGAGTCTCTGGATTTTAGCAGCGTGCACACCTTTGCGGTCATCCATGACTCCTGGTTGGAGCGTGTGGTGATGGACTTGGAGACGGTCACGTCATCAATGCACTTTCCGATGTAGCTGGTCACTGATGACGTGTACTCCTCCAAGTCTGTGGTTTTGCCATTGGTTGCAGCCTCCCTAAACATGTCCCAGTCAGTGCACTCGAAACAATCCTGAAGAGCAGAGATGGCTCCTGCTGGCCAGGTTTTAACCTGTTTCAGAACCAGTTTAGAGCGTTCTGATGAGTGGTCTGTATGCTTGTTGTGCAAGCAACATTGCCTTCCTTAGATCCCATCCCAGAGATTGAACATACTTGCTCACATCAACAGTACCTTCATCCACAATCACACTCTCAAACAAAACATCCACTGGCAACCTTGGAGTATGGCCAAACATCAAAAAGTAAGGTGGAAAGCCAGTAGTCTCATGCCTAGTGCAATTAAATGAAATTGTCAGCGTGTTCAACATCTGAGACCATTAAATTTTAGACCTTGGAGGTAAACACCGTACCATAGCCCCCTGAGAATGATTAAAGCTTTCGGTTTGACCACTACCCATGGGGTGATACTTTCAAAATTAGCACAACTGTCTGAGTGAGCTCGCCCTAGAAAGCCATATATATACACTATAGAAATTGTTCCACAGAACATGGGTAACATACTGTATTTAACAGCTTTATTTGGTCAGACATACTCACATGCAAATAGGGCTGTAACTGACAATTATTTTCATAATCGAATAATCAGGTGATTATTGTTTAAATACATTTTTTTTTAAATTTCAAATTAAATGTACACATTAGGTGTTACAAATATGAACGTGAAACTAAACCTTTATATAACCACAAAGTTTTTTCTAGCTTTAAACACAAAACTTTTGAACTTTTAAAACTAAGTTTTAAAAGTTCAAAAGTTTTCTGCTTAAAGCTGGAAAAAACTTTGTGGTAACAGAAACTGTTTGCGTTTCTTAAAGAGGCAGAACTACTACATATTACATTGCATTATTTTTAATTGGTAACAAATACTGATTAAAAACATATATTCTTTGTTTAGTTCGATTAAACTATTGTAATTGGACAGTACTTAACGGTTTTGCACTAGGGTGCTGGTGGGTCAGTGGTAGGGTTCTCGCCTACCATGTGGAAGGCCTGGGTTTGATTCCCAGCCAGTGGTCACTAAAAATAGTTAGCATTATTCTCATGAACATTGCAGAACTATTACAAACGCTTTGTGGTACAAGGTTGTACTCATCCAACCCAAGAGAAGACCTGAAAGCTGTAAATTTCTTATCCTTCTCATGTAGTAGGATGTTATAGTACCCAGAAGTTAAATCCATGGTACTAAACAAAGCATTGCCACTCACCACTGCAAGTATGTCCACCTGGTGAAGAAGGGGGTGGGCATCCTTCACTGCACATGCATTCAGCCACCGAAAGTCATTCTTAAGTCCTCATTTTTCTTCCAAATTAATACTAACAGTGATGCAAATTCACTCAATGATTTCCTGGTAATCTCTCTCTCACTGTTCCGTGTGCCAGTGAAAGTCTGCGGTAAGGTAAATGAAAAGGTCCGTCGTCTGTCAAACAGATATAATGACAGAACCCCTTCGCTTCACCAGAATCCAACGAATGTCCAGATCAGTGGTTACCAAACTATTTGAAAGCACGGCACCTTTGTAGTGTCTTTTTTTTTCCATGGCACCCCCACTCAAAATAAACGAAATGTACATGTGTACATACATATATAAAATTAAATCCAGATGAGCAAACAACAAATGAAGCATAAACAGTAGCATAAATTTATTATGAATGCATCACAACGGACATAATATGAGGTGAAAAGCCCATTCAAATGAACTATCTGTCTTTTACAACTGGATGATGCATGTCAACAGACTGATTTGAACCATTTACTATATGTGGGAATCAATGAAACAAAACGCATTTAAAAATTTACTTAACTCTTTAAATAATAATAAACAACTTAAATTCATTTTTTCTTTGGTTTCTTACTAAAACCCAATGCCTTCTTCAAACCTGACCTTATAACTTTAATGAAACTAAACTATTTGTTCATGTAACTGTGTCCCGGGCATTTTAATGGGATACATGTGCCTGCTTTTGTGAGCACAGCCTCTTGACCTGGGGGAAGATTGAGGATAGTGCAACTTGTAGATCGTGCTTCACTGACAGGTGCTGACTTTTTTGTTTTTCGCGTATGCCAGGGATGAGAACGCTAGCTCACACAAGAAGCTGAACACGGCAACAGCACATTGACGGCGCATTCTGAGAGAGCTGGGAGAAGCGGGTTGGGCGATCCTTTAACGGTCCAATTGGCATTAAATAAACGTATGTATGTATGTATGAAATATATCAGTGTTTTTTATGGTTATTTATTTTTGTTTGAACATGCTCTTATGTTGGTGTTTTGATATATATTTTTAAAATATGTGATGTAAAAGGTTATTATATGGTACGATAATAATTTTTAGCTGTTTAAATTAGAAAAAAGATGAGATTCTGCGGCACCCCTAGCCAGTTGTCACGGCACCCCAAGGTGCCGCGGCACCCACTTTGGGAACCACTGGTCTAAAGAAAACACAATCATATTTTCTGGTTAAATCTATGAGTTTGGTCCTCCAGAAGGATGACACCTCACAGTCAACTACATTCAAATCTTTGAGCCCCAGCTCAACCAACCGAACATCATCAACATGTCTGGCAGTAGACACTGACCTTTCCTCTGTCAGGGTACCACAAACACTGACACTGCTCTTAGCCACATTCTGAAAAACCTTTTGTACTGGCATATAATCAGAATCTTTCAAAGCAATGCATGGGTAAACATCAGCTAGTTTTGCATTCCTGTGAAACACAATTTCTTTATCATTTTTATTGAGAGCCAACGTCACCCCACAAAGGTGAGATCACTCTACCAATAAGGACATTTCTGTAGACACAACGAGAAGTACTATAACCATTCTGCCCACTGAAAGTTTTAGTCCTGGTGGCAGATGAGAAGGTTTTCACTCATAGGCTGTAAGACTACTGCAGATTTGGATTTTAAATTGCCAACCTTGTCAAGTATGCTCAACAGCATACTTAGAAATTGACAATTTTTACTTGAACTTGATTATTCTGGTTTAGTTGGGAAGTTAAGGTGTTCTTTATTGTGAAGCTCAAGCAGTGATGAGGTGGTGAGGTAAAAGTAACGAATCTGAAAATAATGCACTCAGAGAATAAATTAAAACAGTCTTATCTGAAGCATCCGATGTCAGAACACAATCAAAAAAGTCCTGCGGGAGATGAGCTTGACAGGAATAGCAAAGGTAATCCACTAGTTAATGGGCAGGAAGAGAAGTCACAAAGCAAGTGTTCAGTATTCTGGTGAATGGGGGCATGGATGAGTGGCTGAGGACAGTGTATCCGTGACACTAACACTCTCCAGAATCCCTCATTCGACTGGTCCACCTGTCCACGGACAACGAGAACTGGGACATTAAAACTGAACCCATATACCTCAATTTTCAAATCATACACACCTTCGGAAGTAGTCTGTTTCACACCACACCCAACCAGGATAATATCTGATGGGAATAAAAACTCCTGGTCCAGCACTCCAGCTTCTCTTATTTGAGGCACCATCTTGGCACTCAATGTAGTCGCTATAGAGCCACTGTCCAACAACAACCCTCAAATGAACTTTGCCCTGTACCAAGACACTTAAGACATAAAACAGGCTATCATCCTGCGCTGACTGAATGGCAGTTTGGAAAATAACAGTTTTGTCTTTGCTTACGCTCTCACAATAAAATGAATAGACAGACAACATCAGCATCCTAGGAGGAATTTTCAGAATCTGCACTTAAAAGAAACCTTAAAAGTGAGGTGTAAACTACGGATAAAATATTTTGTATTTAAATATAGAATATCTGTACACATTGGAAGCTTTTCTTAAGTTATGTTAAGTAGCCTTTATTTGTCACATATACATTACTGCACAGTGAAATGTTTTCTTCACATATCAGACTGCAGGGTCAGCCATGATGCAGTGCCCCTGGAGCAGAGAGGGCAGTTGCCCAAGGTTACATTAATAGCCCGAGATGATGACATAACACACTATATACTGTATATACTGTATGATTCAGGTTACCTTTCTATATTCTATATTTGTAAATATAAATCTAAAACCTCTAGAACAACAGGGAGTAAATCTAGTTTTTACTCTTTTATTTCAATATATTCAGTTATTTATCATTTCCCAGTAAGGTATTATACACTTAATCTGCTATTAAAATTAAAACGGAGAATTATCTTTGTTTATTTTTCTGTCCTACAGAGGAAGCAAAAACTGCCACATAAACAGAAAAGCATTTCCCAGACCATGACACGGCCTTCTCCACCTTTTACTGACTTCTTCACAGTTTAGCTTTAGTCTTTCCCCCATTTTGAGATAGAACATAACAGTTTGGTGCTGAACATTATGTTTCCCATTGGACACAAATAAATTCAACCTGCTCTCAATATTAAACTGAATAAAAGTGAACCAGTTCTCTGTCCACACTAGTGATGTGACCTTCAACACAGAGGCTTCAAAAAAATCAAAAAAAGCGAAACATTATGATGGAAAATTTTAAAAGAACTTATGGCATTCTGTGTACATGACTAGAAGGGTCGTGTTGCGCAGCAGTAAGTAAACTTTAACCTTTTTACTCTTACCTGTGCCTCCCATTGTACCATTTTTCCAGACTTCCATTCCAACATCTACAGTAAAAGGACTGTACCAGAGCTTGAGTCATTTCAAATAACCGTGTGATCTGTGATCTGTGGTTCTGCAAGCAACATGACTGCTTTGTATTCTGGTGAATGCCATGGCCAGGTTTCGAATGTGATTTGCTTTGTTAGTGAATTAAGACAATACTATTTTAAACTATTAGCATGGAACCAGCCCGGAAACCTGCATTTAATCTTCTATGGTAGATAAAACCCCTATCACTGCATTTTCTTTTAAGCTTCATACAGAAATAAATTATTTATAGTTCAGAAATAAAAACAGTCTTTTCTGTAATAATCTTTCTACATTCAAATTTGATTCAAAATATTGAACAGACCAAAGTGTATCACACCACTAACACTTACAGTCTCATATGCTGTGTACTTGTGTACGTATACATGCTAGCTGCTAAAATGACCTGCAAGTGAGAAAACAGAACCAGTGCATAGAGTGATAAAAATATCTTGTGTTATGCATATCTGAGAACAAAAGAAATCTTATTAATACTTGTGTATTTGTTTGTGTACTCATATTCTTTTATTGTATCTATCAATAAAGAACAAACTATAATTGAATAAATTTTATGTGCATTACTCTAGGGTAATCCTCAGTACTAGGAATTTTATCTATAGTTAATACAGGATATAATATTACAGAAACAGCCTTTATTTGTCACATATACATTACAGCACAGTGAAATTCTTTCTTCGCATATCCCATCCTTGGAGGTTGGGGTCAGAGCGCAGGGTCAGCCATGATACGGCGCCCCTGGAGCAGAGAGGGTTAAGGGCCTTGCTCAAGGGCCCAACAGTGGCAACTTGGCGGTGCTGGGGCTTGAACCCCTGATCTTCCAGTCAACAACCCAGAGCCTTAACCGCTTGAGCCACCACTGCCCATATTAGATATGAGAATAAAAAGCTGCAGCAGAGTCTCTCACTTTATGTTCCACTCCTCTGGTGAATAAATGATCAAGTATTTCTGAAGCCCAGAGAAATAAAATATATTTTAATATTGTTTATTAGTAGTACCACCTAAAACAAGAACAAAAAAAATCTAATCATAATCTTGCATATTCTAGGATTAATATTTTCAATGATATAACTTCATTAATTTTTAAAGGAAGCAGAAAAAGAAAGAGAAAAGGTATTATAGTGTAAATAAAGATTATTCTGAGTATAATGTAATAACTGTGTCCTGATAATATTTTATGTACTTCTGCTGTCTCTATTACAGACTGAGTTTCTCTATTTATAACTGCTTCATGATAAAGTTGATGTTTCTTCAAGGTTCTGTTTAGAAGAGTTGTGTCTTTCATCAGATATATTCATCCAAACTCTCAATAGCTTGTTCTTTAGTGAACCTTCTCCAGTCTCTGGGAATCTCACCATAACCCTCAAATATTTTCTCATAGTACTTTTCCAGCTCTGTCTGGAATCTGCACACAAACCATTTCCAGTATACGAGCAGTGAATTATCAGGGGTGATGCTCCAGGTCGCATAAACTCCTCCTGCTGTTCTGTATGATTTGTAAGGAACAGACACGTCTGTATCATGACCTGGGTAGAACGACGTGTCACTTTGCACAAGTGTTGTGCAGAAACTAGAGCAGAGATTTGTTGTGCCTCTGTAATGCCACCCGTTAATACCATCTACCCTGTGAAAGGGGACACTGTGATCTCCATCATGTTTCTCAATTGTGTTGGTACAGATGGCTTTACAGAATGGACACTGAACCCAGCAGCATTTACAGAGATGTTCAATCAGAATCTCATCTGGTTTCTTCCTGAACTTTTCCATTTTGATGTCTTTTACATCTTTAAAGTTTTCCTCTAGCTCTGACATCATGTCAGTGAGACCATCACTAACAAGCTGCTGTAGAAAATCAAAGTCTTTAATGTCTTTATGATCAGTGAAGGTTATTTCTTTTAAGCTCATTTCCTCTGTTAGTGATCTGGTGAAACTTCTCAGCCACATGTGAGCATCACCACAGCTGGTCTTGACCTCTTCAGTTACAGTGTGAACAGCATTTCTTACTCTCTGCCCTTTCTCTTTTAGACTTTCTTTAAAAAGGTTCAGAACCGTGTTCTTCTCCTCAGTAATGTACTTATTAACCTTCTCTGTAATGAAGTGTTCAAAGTGCTGTCTGGGATTATGAATGTACTCTCTGTACTTCTCAAAGTCCTCCTCTTCTGCAAGACATTGCAGGATGTGTTTCTCAAGGTTTGATCTGTTACCATTAAACTCTGGCATGTTGGATCTGATCTGTGATGCCAAATCTATGGCAGTTTTATTATAAACTGCTTGCAGGATGGATTCTCTCAGGTTACTGCAGATCAGTTCACCAAACACTTTTGTTGTTGTTGCTCCTCTGCAGTAGTTTTTAAAGACACTGTAATACTGTGGTTTCTTCTTGGACAGATAAACTCTTGGATCATTTGCATCCCTGAATTGTTTATGGCTCTCAGTAAATCTCTGATCCATAAGTTCACACACATGAAGACAGAGATCCAGAGTGAACTGCTTGTTGAACTTAAATCTCTGGTTCTCACTCTGATGATGTTCAACTCTCTTCTTGACCTGGTCTGTTATTTCCTGTATATAGCTGTCTTTGTACCCCAGTCTTGTGATTTTAGTACATATCTTCTTGATTAATCCCTCAGTTTCTCTGATCACATTTATGGCCAGAGTTCTTACTAACTTATTCTCTTCAAAAGAAAGTTGATTCATGCCAGGGACGTAATGAATGAACTTCTGTCTTCTGAGTTTTGAAATGTAAGGGTAATAATCTGCCCGTCTGTCAATTTGTTTGTAGTGTAGCAGAGATTTCCGTTCACACACAGAAGCTAGTTCATTACTCAAAGACAGAATCTGTACAGCATCTTTCCAGAAATGAAAAGTTCTCTCTGGAGGTGTGTCTCGTGTCATCTCACTGACCCATCTGTCCCACAATTTGTCAAACTCATTTTTAAGAACTTCTTCATCAGTAGTTTCACCTTTGAGTTTCAGAGCGAGGTTTTTGCTCAGATTGAACAGTTTTGTGTCATATTTTTTTTGTGTGCTTTGTAGTTCAAAAGTCTCTCGTGTCTGTTGCTGTTGTATAACTTCATTCACATTCTGTTTGGTGTTTCTGATGAGGTCTTTATAAAGATCTGTGATTTTCATTTCACATCTCGCTCTCCACTGAATTAAAATGTCTTTGTCTTTGTCCTTTTCAAAGAAACCCTTCATTGATTTGTCCACTTCCTCTTTGGTCTTTTTCATGGGAGAATAAAAATCATTTTCTTTAATTTCTAAAAGTTTTTCATTTTCAATTCTGTTGTAAAGATTTTCTTCAATTGTTAACATGGCACTTCTGATGGTCCAGGTCCATTTTCCAAACTCATTCTCCAGTTTTCTGTACACTGCTATCTCCAGTGTGTTTTTGAAGCTAAACACAAAGTTCTCATTGATTAATGCATTCCAGAGATCACTAATGCGTGATTTAAACTGTGAGAGAGTGAGACCACTAGACAGAGTAGCTTTTTTGAAAATGGCTCTCTTTAGATCCTGGACATTTCTGCTGTATGAAGGGTTTGGTGGTGCCATTGGTGGACTGCCCTCCCAGAGCTGTGCAAAATAATACACATCATCTTGTACATTGAATTCAATAACATCACTGAAACAATCAGCTTCACTGTCTTCTTCTTTAGCTGCTAGCTTGGTCATTTCATCCAGTTTCTCCTGTAAACGTCTCCTTCCTTCCATGTTTTTCTCTCCAGCAGTGATGTCTCCAACATTCTGATGGACAAACATGCATCTGGGATTCAGTCTGACCTTCTTCATCCTCAGAAAGGCCTGAACAACAATCTGAAGGATGTCCTGCATCTCAGCAGGGTTCTCTCCAAAGATATTGATCAAGGTCAGGTTTCCAAGACCAACAACGAATGTAGCAAGTTCATTGTCATGATGTCGAGTGGATTTTCCTGCAAGCTCAAGTGCTCGAAGTCCTTCAGTATCTACAACTAGAATGTAGTGAAACTTCAGCTCTTCCTTCATCTCCTCTGACACTCTGACCAGCTGCATGAAGGCTCCTCTGGTGCACCTTCCAGCACTGACAGCAAACTGGAGTCCAAACATGGCATTGAGCATGGTGGATTTCCCAGAGCTCTGAATCCCCAAAACTGACAGAACAAACACTCTCTGATCTCCCAGTATCTTCACAAGTTCATCTAGAACTGCTGAAACCCATATCAGAGGAACATGAGCAGCATCTCCATCCATCAGCTCCAGTGGATGACCAGATTTCAGGAGTTCTGCTGCAAGCTTGGGGAGAGAGGTGAAGGTTTTTTCTTTAGATCGTTCCTTGGGTTTTGGTACAGAAATAAAAGACTCGTATATTTGACCCATCTCTCTGAGGATGTGTTCCAAACCAAACGTTGCTGCATTCAATTTTTCTGAAATTGCCTCCAGTTTTTTTTGTTCCTCCTTCATTTGATACGATTTATCATGTTTCTTCTTCAGGTCTAAAACTGCCTTCCACTTTTCATTGTACTTGCCATAAAGCTCTGAAAGATCATCTGAGGTGCGTTTGTCCAGGAGAATCCCAATCCATTTTAAATAGAATAATCTTTCATTTTCTCCTAGACAGAACAGTGAGGAGATGAACTGTTCCATAAGACCAGAGAGTCTGTGTTTATGCTGCTCTTCACGGATTTGCTTCATTCTTTTTTGTTTTGCAGCCTTTTGATCCTCTAAGTTGTCCCCATGAAGTCGATGCAGGTCTTTGTTCATCTCACACCAGGCATGCCATAACTTCCCCTGACAGGGCAGAAATCTTTCCTTTAATTTGGAAACTTCATTTCCCTTTAACAGGCTCATGATCTTCACTGCAGCTTCTTTCCCTCTCTCACATTCAGGATCATCTTCATCTTTTGTAATGAATTCAGGTTTGTTCAGATCTTCAAGTCTGAAAGTTGATAATGACTTTGAAAGACACTCTTTAATGGTTGTTCTGAGATTCTTTGCTATATCTGCCTGATTTCTGTCTTTAAGACCAATTCTGTATTTTCCATTCTTAAACACACTGATGCCTGATTTGTCCTCAGAAAGTAGACAGATCAGTGGTTTGGAGTCTCTGAAGAGCTTCTGTAGGATCTTGTTATATGCTGCTTTTTCAGGATTAGACATAAGTACAACATTCACTGAGGACATTTCAGTCAGGATTTCCAGTTGCTGTTTATTAGTTTCTGCATCACCATGGAGATTACAGAACGCCACACAGTCAGAGAAATAATCAGTTTCCTTCCCTGATGGACAAAACCATGCAATCTCCACCACTCCATCCATCAGAAGCCGGTTTGTGCTGCTTCCTGGACAGTGTCTGTGAAAGAATGTGTGATGTTTTTCATTGATTAAGCTGTTCATCAACTGAGACTTGGATGAAGATACAAGGCCGAGTCTGAAGAAAGCCACCATTGGAGTTTGTGCTTCAGACATGGCCTGGGTTTGACTGATCTCAATAGAGGTGTCTTCCAGAAGAACAGTGGTCTTCCAGCTTTTTCTGATTTGGCGAAAAGTCCAGAGAGGAAACTCGATCTCTCCGGTGAAGGGATTGGGCACCAGCAGAGGCAGAGCGTACTGACACTGAGCTAGCTTAATCACTATTAGCTGCTTTAGGAAATGATCAGAGCAGTGGAACACTGCCAGCTGGACATCCATGGGGTGAACAGGACATTTATGGGTTTCACTGTCCAAAGATTCTGTCTTCAACAAAAAATCAGCAAAGTCATCATTGTCTTCTTCATCTCCTGTGTTTAAGTGAGTGTGTTCAGAACTGCTGGAGTCTTCCTCAGGTGTAATGTACCTTGCTCTGTAGTCCACCATTAGTATCCTTTGTAGAAAGGTTTCCACTAAGTCCTTCTCTGGACAAGGCTCCTTCCAGTGTAATGAATGTGAAGTTATTTGAAGAACATCTGATATTTTCATTTTTTCTTTGTGCTTTTCATTAAGATTCATTCTGATCAACAGTTCCTGTGATTTTATCATTTCAAGCTTTTTCTTTTCTTCACAAGTTGATCCATCTTCTGCTAATTCATATTCATTTATTGTTTTCTGTAAAATGTAATGTTTTGGTTATAAATAATTGTTAAATGACAGTGTTAGAGATTTTAATGACATTTGTAACTTTATTTTAACATAAGCAGGTTTTTAAAAACTTACTCAGATAAATCTATATAAATTGCCAGGAAAATAATGGCCACTAGGTAAAAATCCATTCTAAGGTACAGGGGTACCTCGGCCCTCGACCACCCCTGTGTTTGAATTTTCAGTATTTAATTCGAATTTTCGAGTGAATTTGACCTCTGTGCATGAAAATATTTTCGGTGTGCGACTCAACCATCAGGAATGCCGGTTCTTGTTTCATACAGGATTACAACAAATATCAACAGATCAACAAATATCAATATCTAGGATTTTCATTTAAGGTGGGCTCAGCCCCCAATGAGGGTATAATAGTAAAAAAATAAAATAAAATAAAATAAAATAAAATAAACTTTTGACTAATAGGGTAGGATGGTAAACTTATTGCAGCATTCCACTGTATTGCATAGATGTGTACGCATGCACACACACACACACACACACACACACACACACACACACACTTGTCCTCTGATCCTCACTCTGTGACGCCGCAGTCTGCGGATTGAAGAACGCGCTGAAAGACGGGGAGGAGCCGAAGTCTGCTGCCATTTTCATATGAAATTTAAACGGGACTGAGGAGATCACCAATTTGTGTAGCGTTTAAGGAGAATCGCACGATATTAGAAGGGCTGAGTAGAAATGCCTAGAGACGCCCATGCCGCACACACTTTCCAGGCGACATACCCTGGCAATATTGCCACTGAGGGAAGTTGTGAGATCAACCATTGAGTTGAAACAGATTAATTTGTTTTACATTATTTCCTATGGGGAAAAATAATTCGGTTTTCAACCAACATCGGTATTCGACCAGACTTTTGGAACGAATTAATTAACACCGAGGTACCACTGTAAATTAAATTTCAAATTCATACACAGTACAGTGAAATTAGTGAGGAATAATTAAGTAACAGGCTTCACAAGGTCAGTGTGATGCTGACTCATGGTGACTCTGAAAGCTATCCTAAACATGCTGCCTGCTGAGGTTCCTGCTAAGGTTTTTACTGAAATTATTTATATATCAAGCAGCATATACTGTATAATATATTCATTTTAATAAATGTGTGAAGACTGATTAGTTACAGATTAATCTTGTAAATCTAATTGGTAAATATTGCAGGTAGATAACAGTCAAAACTGTGGGTTTCATAATATGGGTAATTTATCAGTAAATATTTTGCATTTAATAATAGATTGCAAATTTGTTTCTATGCAAATGTACATCCAGGTTAAAATGTGACCACATATGTAACTGCTTACCTTTTTTGTGTTTGTTGTGTTTGACTCGTTTGCCTCTTGATTCAGGTGAGTGGTCTGATCTGTGAATAAAATGTAAAAAAGAAATGTATAGAAATACAATTTGCTAAAGAATTAAATAATTTCTTAATTCTACTTACCTTCTCTAGAAAGACATGAAACTAAGGTTCTTTAAGGCAGAGGTAAACACTACCAGAATTATTGTGAAAGTAATTGTGATTGTACAGACAGCATTTTGCGTTTTATTAATGGACAGAGTTTTATTGTGGTTTATTCATTTTGTTTAGTCAAGTGAGTAATGAAACATCTGGATTCCAGTTGTCCAGTGTTTTAGGATAAATTTTGTCAATGTCAAAGCTGTGGGTTCCCCCACACTGATAGTGTGTGTGTGTAAGAGAAAGATATTTGAAAATGTACACTTTTTTTTACATTTATGTGATCACCAACCTTCACCCAGGTCTGCATTGGAGTTGTGGTTTTCATGATCTTCACTCATTTTGCTGTCAGTTTCTTCTGTGTCTGAGTGGAATTCCATTTGGAAGTCCATTTTATCATCAGGTTCTTGATCAGTCATGACTGCCTCTGAAGTCCATTATAAAATTAAGAACAAAAGCATAGGTCATTCATTATTAAAGAGCTTGAATTCAGATGTATTAGGGTAGTTTTAGAATTTTGTCATCAAAGTATGATTTTTTTTCAATAATGAAACTTAACACTCATGAGTTACAAATTACATCATATTCTAAAGTTTCATGGCTTTTGTTAAAACTGACTGAAGACTATTTTTAATGACATTTCTGTGTTGTTTTTTTAGTACTAGATGTTTTGATTTGCCTGGATGTTGTTCAGTTTGACTTGTGACTATAGAAGACGAAAAGCAGTGAAGATGTTCTGAAGAAGGTGAATCATGCCTCTTTTTATTACATTTTGGAAACCTCTTCAGGTTACCAATTTAACTTGGGTCCCTGAGAAGGGGACAAGATACTCAACAGACATCATTAGTTGGGAGGGTCAGGTAACATATTAAACCCTGCCAGTAAGACCATAATAAAGGGGCATTTATGTCACAATCATTCAGCTTCTGCTTGGATTAAGGAAGGCCTGGAGTGTCCTTTCGTTCCCTTCTTAGAGAACTGGGTTACAAACATAACCTGGATACATTCACTTTTGAGAGAAAGGTTGCATTATAGCTTGATGCAATGGGAACATCAATACCCATGCCTCTATATGCAGGATGATGTCTATCCACAGGGCCATGTGAATTTTCACAGGTGACTGTCGGGGAACAGAACACTGATTAGCCCCACAAGACCTGAGACTCCAGAGTGGGAGCCCACACCTCTGAGCCAGAACTGGAATGGCTTCATCCCAAACTACCCATAAGAAGGTGGTTCTCTGAGAAGGAGAAAGTACACACTTCTCTGGGTTCAATCTGAGGCCTTGAGACCTCATATGGGCAAGCACAGCATCCCGATGACTGGCTGCCCTGGCCTTTGAGTGGGCCAGGACAAGCCAGTTGTCCAGGTAATTATACACGGATGCCCCAGAGATGCAGCGCCACCAGGGCAGCATCCATGCACTTTGTAAAAGTTTTATTGCCAGGTAGAGCAAAGGATTAGCAAAGAGCACTTTACAGTACCAGGAATTGGTCTTGATGTCAGGTGCAAACATACAAATATGAAACATGTACACAATTTTAGAATAAACTAGAATAAATTAAATAAATACTGTATACAGACTGAATACTGTATAAGTGACTGTCCATATATACAGATATGAAGTATGAACATAATCTAGAATAAATTAAAAATTGTATACAGAAGTGTAAGTTTGCATGAAAAGTAGTGCAATAGAATGTGAAAATGAAAGTGACAGTCAGTAAGTTTTTGCGGGGTGGGGGTCATCTGGGGATAAGTGTGGAACTGTTCAGCAGGCCGACTGCAGTGTTTGCAGAAACTGTTCTTGTGGCATGAAGTCCTGGTCCTGATGGACCGGAGCCTCTTGCCAGAGGGGAGGGACTGGAAGAGTTCATTTCCGGGATGAGAAAAGAATCAGAATCAGAAAAAGTTTTATTGCCAGGTACAGCAAAGGGTCAGCAAAGAGCACTTTACAGTACTAGGAATTTGTCTTGGTGTCAGGTGCAAACATATACACAGGTATGAAATGTCTGTATAAATGTTCAAAATTTTATAATAAAGCTAGAATAAGTTAAATAAATACTGTATAAAGTGTCTTTGCATGAGAAGTAGTGCAATAGAATGTAAAAAGTAAAAGTCACTGTCCAAACATATATACAAATGTGAAGTATGTACACAATCTAGAATGAAATAAATATTGTGTACAAAAGTGTGAGTTTGAAGGAACAGTGGTGAAACTTAGAATGTGGAAGTGAGTGTCCGTATGTTTTTTAGGGGTCAGGTCATCTGGGGGTAAGTGAGGCACTGTTCAGCAGACTGACTGCAGTGGGGAAGAAACTATTCTTGTGGCGTGAGGTCCTGGTCCTGATGGACCGGAGAAGCTCCCACTCTTTAGCTGCCACAGGAAATATATCCTCTGCTGAGCCTTCTTGGTGAGGGAGCTAATGTTCTGCTCCCACTTGAGCTCCTGGGTGATGGTGGTGCCCAGGAAGTGAAAGGACTCCAGAGTTGTCACCAGAGAGTCACAGAGGATGACAGGGAGGTGGGAGGCTGGATCCTTTCTGAAATCCACTATCATCTCCACTGTCTTGAGAGAGTTGAGCTCCAGGTTGTTCATACTGCACCATGACACCAGACGGTCCATCTCACTCCTGTAGGCCAACTTATCCCCATCAGAGATGAGGCAGATGAGGGTGGTGTCATCAGCAAACTTCAGGAGTTTGACAGACTAGTGACCAGATGTGCAGCCGTTGATGTACAGGGAGAATAGCAGAGGAGAATAGACACAACCTTGGAGGGATCCAGTGCTGATGTTTTGGGAGTCACAGAGACATGCTTTCCCAGCCTCACGGCCTGCTGTCTCTCTGTCAGGAAGTCTTTGATCCAACTGCACATGGAGTCAGGCAAATTCAGCTGGGAGAGCTTGATTCTGAGCAGAACTTGGTGTTGAAGGCAGAGCTGAAGTCCACAAACAGTATCCTGGCATAGGATTCTGAGGAGTCAAGATGTTGGAGGATGAAGTGGAGGGCCATGTACACAGTATTGTCTACAGATCTGTTGGCTCTGTAGGTGAACTGTAGTGGATCCAGGAGAGGGTCTGTAATGTCCTTGAGGTAGGACAACACGAGGTGTTCAAAAGACTTAATGACCGCAGAAGTCAGGGCGACGGGTCTGTAATCATTAAGTCCTGTGATCCTTGTCTTTTTGGGGACTGGGACAATGGCTGAGGTCTTGAAGCAGGCTGGCACATGGCACGTCTCCAGTGAGGTATTAAAAATGTCTGTGAATACTGGGGACAGCTGATTGGCATAGTGCTTCAAGGTGGAGGGGGAGACAAAGTCTGGGCCTGTAGCCTTGCAGGTTTTCAGGTGTTTAAAAAGTCTGTTCACATCTTCCTCTTTGATGGTGAGAGGTGTGAGGGGTGGGGGGTGGTCCAGGTATGGAAATGTAGGAGGGTGGGCTCCTGCTGATCAATGGCTGGTGGGGGCAGGATTAGGGGAGATCAGGTCTGTCCCATTGTCTTTCAAAGTGGCAGTAGTACTTATTTAGGCTGTTGGACAGGTGCAGGTCGTTCACAGAGTGGGGGGCTGTAGGCTTGTAATTGTGATCACCTTAAGCCTTTACAAACAGAGGCAGAGTCGTTGGTTCGGAATTGTTGTTTCATTCTCTCACCATGCTCTGATTTAGCTCTTCTCACCTCCTCGCTAAATCTGTACTTAGCCTCCTTGTATTTTTATTTGTCCCCACTTCTGAATAGGGCCTCTTTCTCTGACCAAAGCTGTCTGAGTTTAGCTTTGAACCAGGGTTTTAGTCATTGTTATAACTCACCCTTGGGTGTGATGAAATGATGCTGTCCTCAGAAGTTAATGTAGGACATCACAGTGTCTGTGAACTCATCCAGACTGTTGGTGGCAGACCTAAAAACATCCCAGTCTTTACAGTCCAAACACCCCCGAAGTTCCCCCACAGCCTCACTGGTCCACTTTTTTGATGTCCTCACAACAGGTTTGCAAAGTTTTAATTTCTGCTTGTATGGAGGAATCAAATGCACCATGATGTGGTCAGACTGGCCCAGTGCGGCACGAAGGACAGCACAATAAGCACCACTGATAGTCGTGTAGCCATTGTCCAGTATGCTCTTCCCTCTGGTCAGGCACTTAATAAACTGCTTGTATTTGGTCAGTTTGTGGGAGAGACAATAAACAAGCTGTCCGTGTTTGTCTGTTCCACACACAGTATCTCATCAGCCAGCATGTGCTGCGCTTCACCCACATTATCTTGTGGCGGGATGTAAACACCAATGAGAATAAATGAGAAGCACTCATGGGGCATGTAGATAATGGTGAAGGCCTCCAGGTCCAGGGAACAGAGTTGAGACAGTACTTTCACATTGTTGCACCAGCTGTTGTTAATATAGAAACAGATTCCACCACCTTTTGTTTTGCCAGAAAGCTTTGTGTGTCTGTCCGCTCTATAAAGATTAAATCCACCCAGCTGTAGTGCTGAGTCCGGTATAAGAGCACAAAACACAAGACATAGGGAAAATCTTTGTTTTTGTTTATCTGCAGGGTCAGTTCATCTGTTTTGCTGCAAAGTGAGCACAGATGAGAGAGGAATATCCTGGGGAGCTCGGTGCATAATCCGCACCAGCAGAGAAGCACAAGCACACCTGAGCATTTCCCTCTTCTTTGGGGGTTTACTTTGTTACATGCCTCCTTGATCAAAATAGTAGAAGCCAGAAAGTGGAAATAAGTACACTGGGGTAGTAGCTCTGATGTTAGAACAGGAGCCACCAGAACTGAAATAACAACACAAAACATGGAAAAATAGAGTGCACTGAAACACCTTGGCTGCCGCCCGCTGTGTCATCTTGATCTGATTACATGCTTCGCCCCTGAAGGCAAACCTGAGGTACTTCCTTTGTTCTGGAAGAATACCTATATGAAAATAGGCATCCTTGAGGTCATCACAAACAATTTCTCGGACATGATCTGCAATGTGATAAGTTTGAAAGTGAGCATCTTGAACTTGAATGTCTTCAGTGCACAGTTCAGAGTTTGCTTGCATGCTTTTAGCTTTGCGGATGCAGCGTGTGGAGTAAATGTCTGTAATAGAGGGAAGAGAGACTCCAGTGATCTTCCCAGCTGTCCTCACTATACGCTGAAGGGTCTTGCAAACCAAGACGGTGCAATTCCCAAACCAGGCAGTGATGCAGCTGCTCAGGATGCTCTCGATGGTCCCTCTGTAGAAAGCAGTCAGGATGGGAGGTGGAAGATGAGCCTTCTTCAGCCTTCGCAGGAAGTAGAGACGCTGCTGGGCTTTTCTGGTGAGGGAGCTGGTGTTGAGTGACCAGGTGAGGTCCTCCACCAGGTGAACACCAAGGAATTTGGTGCTCTTGACGATCTCTACGATGGACCCATCGATGTTCAATGAAGAATGGTCAATCTTTGTTCTCCTGAAGTCAACAACCATCTCTTTAGTCTTGTTGACGTTCAGAGACAGGTTATTGACTTTACACCAGGTTGCTAGTTGTTGCACCTCCTCTCTATATGCTGACTCATTGTTCTTACTGATGAGACCCACCACGGTCGTGTCATCGGCAAACTTGACGATGTAATTGGAGCTGTGCATTGCTGCACAGTCATGAGTCAGCAGAGTGAACAGCAGTGGACTGAGCACACAGCCCTGAGGAGCCCCAGTGCTCAGTGTGGTGGTGCTGGAGATGCTGTTCCCGATCCAGACTGACTGAGGTCTTCTAGTCAGGAAATCCAGGATCCAATTGCAGAGGAAGGTGTTGATGCCTAGCAGACTCAGCTTCTTGTTTAGGTGCTGAGGAATGATTGTATTGAATGCTGAACTGAAGTCAATGAACAGCATTCATAGGTAAGTGTCTTTATTGTCCAGGTGTGTGAGGGCCAGATGGAGGCTTGTGCTGATGGCATCGTCTGTGGAGCGATTTGGACGATATGCAAACTGCATGGGGTCAAGTGAAGGTGGCAGCAGGTTCTTAATGTGTCTCATGACGAGCCTCTCAAAGCACTTCATGATGATGGGTGTGAGTGCAACAGGACAGTAGTCATTAAGACAGGACACTGGAGACTTCTTTGGCACAGGGATGATGGTGGTTGACTTTAGGCACGTTGGGACGTCGGCGCTGCTCAGGGAGATGTTGAAGATGTCCGTGAAGACATCTACTAGCTGTTCTGCACACTCCCTGAGCACTCTGCCAGAAATGTTGTCTGGTCCAGCAGCTTTCCATAGGTTAACTCTGCATAGAGTTTTCCTCATATCAGCCGTGGTGAGACAGAGTACCTGGTCCTCTGAAGAAGGGATGGTCTTCTTCGTTGTCATGTCATTTCGTGCCTCGAACCGAGCGTAGAAGCTGTTCAGCACATCTGGAAGGGAGGCATCACTGTCACAGGCAGGTGGAGCTGGCCTGTAGTTGGTGATGGACTGGATGCCTTGCCACATGCCACTCTTGCCACATGCATTCCGCTGCTCTGGAAGTGGCTGTGAATTCTCTGGGAGTGTGCATGCTTTGCCTCTCTGATGGCTCGAGACAGTTTAGCCCGTGCTGTTCTTAGGGCGTCCTTGTCTGAAGTTCTGAAGGCAGAGTCTCTGGATCTTAGCAATGCACACATCTTTGCGGTCATCCACGGCTTCTGGTTGGAGCATGTGGTGATGGACTTGGAGAGTCATCGATGCACTTCCCGATGTAGCTGGTCACTGATGCAGTGCACTCCTCCAAGTCAATAGAGTTGCCATTGGTTGCAGCCTCCCTGAACATGTCCCAGTCAGTGCATTCGAAACGGTCCTGAAGAGCAGAGATGGCTCCTGCTGGCCAGGTTTTAACCTGTTTCAGAACCGGTTTAGAGCGTCTGACGAGTGGTCTGTATGCTGGAATCAACATAACAGAGATGTGGTCTGAGTAGCCAAGATGGGGGCGGGGCTCCGCACGATACGCGCCGGGAATGTTTGAATAAACAACATCCAGCGTGTTCGTCCCTCTCGTAGCAAAGTCCACATGCTGATGGAATTCAAGGAGCACTGTTCTGAGATTTGCATGATTGAAATCTCCGGCGATGATAAACAGTCCATCGGGGTGAACATTCTGCAGCTCGCTAATAGCTCCGTAGAGCTCACACAGAACCTCCTTAGCATTAGCGCTGGGTGGAATGTACACTCCAACAATGAAAGTAGTGGTGAATTCCCGGGGTAAATAAAAAGGTCTGCATCTAACAGTCACAAACTCCACTAGCGATGAGCAGTAACTAGAGACAAGCACAGAGTCCTTACACCATGCCGTGTTGATGTAAACACACACACATGCCACCGCGAGTCTTACCGCACAGAGCTGCATTCCTGTCAGCACGAAACACGGTTAGCCCGGCTAGCTGAATGGTGGTGTCCGGAACTCTGTCGCTGAGCCACGTCTCCGTGAAAACAAACACGCGGCAGTCTCTGAACTCACGCCGTGTAGTTCGCTGGAGTCAGATGTAGTCCAGTTTATTATCCAGTGACCAGACATTCGATAGAAGTATGGAGGGGAGTGCCAGCCAGCTAGGGTTTGTTTTTAGCCTAGCATGGACACCCGCCCTATTTCCGTTCCTCCGCTTTCTCATGCACCGTCGACTCACAATCTGAGATGACTCAATCACCTCAGATGCTTGAGAGACATTAGACTGCCTCCTAAGGTGCTTAGGAACTTTTACTTCTGCACCAGAGAGCATCCTGAGGGAAACATCACAACCTGGTTCGGGAACAGCACCATGCAGGACAGACGAGCTCTTCAGAGGGTGGTGCAAACACCTGAGCGCATCATCCGTACCAAGCTCCCTGACCTGCACTTAATCTACTACAGGTGGTGCTGGACAAAGGCCAGGAAGATTGTGAAGGACCTCAGCCACCCCAACAATGGCCTTTTCTCTCTGTTGAGGTCAGGAAAGTGCTTCCGCTCCCTAAAGGCCAATACAGAGAGACTGAGGAGAAGCTTCCTCCCACAGGCTATATGGTCTCTCAACCAGAATTCCATATAGGACTCAACTGATTGGACTTGCTATGTTTCCTTCACACATGTGTTGGAAAACACCAAAACCAACCACTCTCTACATTTGCACATTTGCACATTGCAGGACTGAAGTACAAAAACATAAAATATATATGTTGCACATTTCTGCTCCTGTTTACACATAAAGATGACTATTGTGCACATCTGCACTTTAAAGATGGACAATACCACTGCTGCTCATCTCATTTTACTCCATGAACACCCCATACTGCTGCTGTCTGCACACTGCACATTCAACACACATTATATAGTTTCTTATTTATTACAGTTGTACTTTTTACATTTTAATACATATTCTATATACATATTATACCTTACCTTATTTAATTTATTTTATTCATACTTTATTTTACCTACTGTAAAATTTTTCCAACTGTAGTTTTTATATTTTATATTTTTGTATTTTTTTATTCCTTTCTTTTATTCTGTCCTTATTTCATTTTTCCTTTTCAAGGGTCAAAAACAGGTGTGTAAGCATTTCACTGCGTATCATCCCGTGTACAGGATGTGTATGTGACAAATAAAATTTGAATTTGAATTGCATATGAAGAACAAAAACTAAAGCTCTTGCCCTTTATTATGATTTAATGCACTGTGCTGCTGCCACCTGATTGGCTGATTAGACAACAGCATGAAAGTCCTCATAAAGTGTACAGCGAGTGTATTGAAACTACACACTGAATCTTATTGCACTTGTAGGTCTTTGTATCAACATTAATGTGTAAATCCCTATTTTAATTCTGTGATTCATTTCATTGCTTCATTTTAACAACATTCAGAAAAAAACTAAACAAAACACCAAACTCTCACTAATGCCATAATGATTTTAATGTCTGAATTAATGTCCCTCTTGTGGGTGAATGGTGAATGCAAGTGCAACTTTAATCAAAAATTATGATGATAATAATAATAATAATAATAAGAAGAAGAAGAAGAAGAAGAAGAAGAAGAAGAAGAAGAAGAAGAAGTAGAAAAAGAAACTCACAATAATAATAGTGATACTTGCATCACATAGTAAGCGCTATTTCTTAGTGGTTTTATTAATGGTATTATTAATTTTAATAACTTGCACTACACTATTAATAATCAGATACTGACGTGTCATAAGATTTGTAAAGAAGGCCTACTATTTGTTTTGTTTATTATATGCCAAAACCACCGACATAGGTGCATAGTTTACACACGCCATGAGCGGTTTTATTCATCAGCCTTACACAAACCATTAGTGCCCCCTAGTGACAATCATAAGTACACTATTCTCCATAATATTATTATATCATTAATATTATATTTAATACTTTATTCTCAGAATCTTTTTTTTAAACAGTGGTCCTACATGCCGATTTCCAACCAAATAAAAATAATGTAGATTTTTTGATGAAGGTAAAGCAGTAAAATCATACCTCAGCACTGAAGGCTCTGGTTCTGCAGGAGATTCTGTAAATACAGTCCTACCTGGCCGCTATTTATTGGGCTGACGGCATGCAGGGGGAGGGGGGTATGTGGGAGGGGTAACGTTTCTTTGAAATTGCATGATTACTAGCAGGAGGTTCTGTAAATAGAAAGTTCTACCTAGCTATTATTCAGTGGGCGGAAAGGAGGGGTCATGGAGCGCAATGCTTTCTTAAAATATTATTATTATTATTATTATTATTATTATTATTATTATTATTATTATTATTATGTTGTTGTTGTTGTTGTTCTTGTTATATGACAAATTTGAGCTGAACATTATTGTCTGTGGGCCTTTTTTTTTCATAATTATTATTTATTTTATACCCACTGTACTAAAGTGATTCGAATTCGACATTAAATCAGTTTAATCGATAATAATAATAAAAAATTCTGTTCATTAATCTGAATCTGTTAGGTTTGACTGGCAACCTTACACTACAGTTTGATTCACGTCCACTCTGCCCCTCCCCCAAAGTGCGTGGCCAGGTGGAGCAGAAAGGGAAAGGACACGCAAAAAGAAATCACTTTACGAAAAAGTACCAAAATGTCACATCTGTTCAGGGCTTAAACTACAATAAATCTCAAATTCATCTGTACATACTGTTTTTCTGTAAAAGTATTGAACTGTTAGGAAATATCGCAAATATTAGTGGTAGCATGCCTACTGTCGTCACTTAAAATATTATGTGCTAAAAGACATTATTATTTTTATTCATGGTAAAGTTACATGAGTATTTTAGTAGACAAACATTCACATTCTAGGAAGGCAGCAGGGAGACATAAAAATGAGGCATAAAAAATGAGACTTTTCTCATAGGCATAAAATAGTAACTTTTATATAAACTTTATTAGATTCAGAGAGAGAGACAGTAGGAAAAAAAGTTTTAACATATTGGATGAACATTGAACAAAATATTGGATGAATGTTTTGCTAAATTTTGAGTATTTAAGTCATTTTAAGATTAATAAATAAATAACATACATAAATAATTATTTATGTATCTAATTACAATGGAGGTAGTTGTTTTGCACCAAGGTGAAGACTGCTCTGTTTGTAACACTAGAGCAGCTACGTCTGCATAGGGTTTGGAGCCTCTTTGTCTCAAATCACTACACCTTTGTTCCTGCTATGAATGACAAATAAACCTTGACTTACATTTTATCATCTGGTCAAGCCTTTATCCACAGTGACTTATAGAAGTGTTTTTGTTGAAGAAGAAACCTTTAATATTGCTACACATATCTTCACATATCCAAATTTTTTGGAAGTTGGGGTCAGAGCACAGGGTCAGTCTCCCAGGTGGGGGTTCAGGTCCTTGATAAAAAGCCAAACATATGCAGTTTGGCAGTGCTGGGACTTGAACCTGACCTTCTAGTCAATGACCCAGAGCCTTAAACACACACCCACACACTAAAATACTACACAAACTACACACTACAATACTACAACAACACAATATAGAACTATATACTTCAACACAAGAGATTTACATTTATATATTTGGCATTCAGTAGATGCCCTTATCCAGAAAGACTTGCATTTCATCTCATTTATAAAATTGATCAGTTGAGGGTTAAGGGCCTCCCTCAAGGGCAGTAGTGGCAGCTTGGTGAAACTGAAATACAAACTCAGAACCTTTTAATCAGTAGTACAACACCTTAACCACTAAGCTACCACATCCCTAGATACACCGCAACACTACATAAAGCTAGAAACACTATACAAAACCAGATACCACAACACACAATTCAACACAGTTACACACTACAACAGACAGCTAAACACTACAACATTACAATACTAAATATAGCTACACACTAGACACACTGACACACTACAACACTAAACACAGATACACAGTAAAATACTACACACAGCTTAACACTACAACACATAACTACACACTACAATACAACACATTAATATATTCTAAATATATTGCAGCACGCTCTGTCCTAGGCTGACTCTGGCCCTATGACCTCATCTTATGACCGTGATATACTTCATTTTGTCGTAGAAATTCTTTTTGTTGTGTTTTAATGAACATGTGCCGAACAGACACTCGCTGACATTCTTCTTCTGTAATTTATATAACCATTTTCAAAAAAAACCTCACTGAACTGCCAGTGAGCATGTAAATCACCACGTCTGTTTCTGCTGACATCTTTTGTTTACCTATAGACAACACTGAATATTACACCTTTCTTCTATATAAATACTCCCTGTTCATCTCTGTATATTTTGAAGAATTTTGCTATTCAATCACTGTCTATGTGTGTGTGTGTGTGTGTGTGTGTTTAAAAAAAGCTTCTCTATTAGTATCAGTAAAGGCAGCAGGAGAATGAAGCGAAACATTTTAATACATATGTTGTGTGCTTGTCCCTTTAAGAATGCTGATTTGAGGTTATGTAGACCAAAGGTGGAAGAGGGGAAAAACACCATGTTGTTCATGTTAAGACTTATTCAATGCTGTGGTGATTCTAGATGAATCTGTAACCTAGAACTAACTTTTTCCAGAGAGGTGGGCAATATTTTTTTTTTTTTAAATATACTGAAGGTTCTCAATGTAAACATATTTTAAACAATGTAAAAATAGATTGCTATTTAAAATGAGTCCATGAGCACCTGTGCAATGTTATTTAGACATGTAATATTTTTGGCATGGAATAAATGTTTTGGAATGTTTTTACAGTATAAGTTGTTTTTGGTTGCTCTTAATTTTTAAGTACATGTTTGTACAGATTTTTGTAAACGTTTATTGAAGCAAGATCTTGTGCGAAACGACTTGTTAATGTTACTTTTTTGGCCACACACACACAGACACACACACAGGATAACAACTATAATGACCAACTCTAACCACACTTACTACAGTGTGAGTTATGCACAAGGGAAATTAAAGACTCAGACTAAACATTGTAAGAAACTACAGACAGCCTCAACCCAGATTCCACTCTACAGTACACATCTGAAAGAGCTTATCCCCCCAAAAGGCTTACATATAATACAGAAATATGTGTAATCCAATCCAGTTTATCTGTATGGTATTTTTTTTTTTTACATTGGCTTAAAGCAGCCTTACATTTAGAACACTGAATCCAATCCAGTCTTATTGCACATACACTACCAGTCAAAAGTTTGGACACACCTTTTAATTCAATGTTTTTTGTTTAGGGATTTATTTTCTACATTCTAGAACAATCCTGGAGATTTCAACACTATGAAATAACACACATGGACTTCAGTAATCCATATGTAATGACAACAAAAACCAGTCAGTTGCTATTTTAAGACACGAAGGTCAGGTGTTCTGGAATAGTTCTTGCAAGAACAGTATTGTCAAGTGCATTTGCAAAACCCATCAAGCCCCATGATGAAACTGGCTCACATGAAGACCATCCCAGTAAAGCAAGACCAAAACTGACCTCTGCTGCAGAGGAGAAGTTCATTTAGAGTGACCAGCCTCAGAAATCACCAATTAACAGCACCTCAGATTAGAGGCGTTATGAAGGCTTTACAGAGCGTCAGTAGCAGACATATCTCAATATCAACTGTTCAAAGGACATTATTGTGGATTTCGGCCGCCTTCAGCATTGTTTTACAATGTAGAGAGAAATAAACATCAGGAAAGACCATGGGATTAGAAGGTGTGTCCAAACTTTTCACTGGCAATGTATGTTGTACATATTTTCTTTTTTTTCTTTCTAATTAGTGTGTTTATCTATATATCTTTTTAATCTTTAAATTTTTATTCTTCACAGTCTGGAGTTGTTGCAACTGCATTTCACTACTGCTGTACTTGTACAATCATGTATGTGACATAAAAATCTTGAATCAATTATTAGTATGGGAGCAGCAGCAAGTCATCGAGGACCATCACTGAACAAAGGGTATACGTGACTGTAATCATCATTTAGTATCACCCGTCCATTTGGGTGATAACACCTATAACAATACCAAGCCATTTAAGGACATCCGCCTAGACAACAGTATCACCTGGCCATTATGGTGGATACTCAGTTCTTACACTAATTTACATTTAAAGTGAAACTCATTTAAATTACACACGGGAAACACTGTATAAAAAGTTTGAGCAGGATTTGTCTTGCGTTCTTTTTGACTCTGATGAACCTAAAGTACTCTATATACGGAATTTTTTATTGCGATGCTGCAATAAACAACTTCTTCATTAAGATCTTCGACACCCTCATTGTTTTATTTTTCTTACATTGGCAAGCCACCAGCAAGAGATTTCCTAAAAAGTGGGGAAAGGTTTTAAAAAATCTAGAAAAGAAAAAGTTAAGGGTAGAATAGAAATTAGAGTAGAGATATTGAGCATAAGCAGGAGGAGTTATACCTAGCAAGTACAATTAACCTTGTGTTACACTTACATTCACATCACCAAGTAGAATTGCAGAAACACCATTGAATAATGCAGACTCTGAATTGTTTGTTGATGGTTCTGCTCAAGTCATTGAAGCTAATAGAAGGGCAGGATATACTATTGCTACTTTGTCTGCTGTAGTAGCATCTGGTCGATTGCCGGATCATTTTTCTGCAAAAGCTGCAGAATTGATAGCATTTACCAGGGCATGCACACTAGCTTCAGGCTCAACAGCAAAACTTTTTTTTTTTCAAACATGCTGAATTAGACAGAGATCTGCTATTTGCTATGACCCTTCCCAAACAACTAGCAGTAATAAAAGTGAAAGCACATACATCAATTAACACTGCAGAAGCTCAAGGGAATGATCTTGCTGATATAGCTGCTAAATAAGTCTGTTTATATGACACTGTGCAGGTGTGAGCTGGCATGACAACTCAAGGTGCGGCTGTGCCCCCAGGGTCACTCATTAATTTGTACAAAGATGTGCCAATTTATGAAGCTTGGACATGGCTAGACAAGGGAGCTGGGGTTGATTCATCAGGCTTCTGATTCTATTGAAATTGATTCTGATTCTAACCCTAACCCTAACCACAGGTACAAAATTCACAGGTGAAGTAGTACAGGAAGTAGCCAGGATGCTTGAGGTTAAGTGGAATTTGCATTGTCCACATTGGCCACAAGCTTTAGGTCAAGTTGAAAGAGCTAATAGGACAATTAAGACCACACTGAGTAAAATGCATCAAGAAGGAGTACCCTGGATTGAAGCTCTTCCTGCAGTACTATGCAGCAAAAGAGCATCCCCCAACCGCTCTGTTTAGCCCTCAGGTAGTAATTACAAAGCGACACATGTCAATGCCAGGAGCCATTGACCTCAGGAGTGCCAATGTACACATTGCCTCAGACACTCTTATAACTTACTGTGAGAATCTGTCTAAGGCAGTTAGGTTGGCTAAACAGAGAATCTGTTTGCTGGCAGCCACCCCCTGAGGGTGGTCATGCTATTATTCCAGGACAGTGGGTTATGATACGATCATTTAAGAACAAACCACTGGAACCAAAATGACAAGGACTATACCAGGTGTTAATTCTTACAGCTGCAGCAGTATTGTGCCAAGGAAAAAAAGACACGGACTCATGTCTCACACTGCAAAGTAGTTCCACCACCAATAGGGACAGACTAGGACACACAGACCAGTGAGGAGCCCAAGGAAGAATCAAAGTGCAATAGGCCTGGGGGCCAACCCAAGGGTGAAGACTTCCAAATAGGTTCCCCTTTTCTAGTTTATCCCTACCTAACTGGTCCATAGATGTCAGTATTTGTAGATTAGGAACTACACCACAAATTAAACCACTATACGATCTAATGAAGTTTAACCTAGCATTCTAAAAAGGAAAAACAAAAAACCCCACACATTTTTGTCCTGTTGGTTTTGTTTGTTTGGGTTTCTTTCTTCTTCTTCTTCTTCTTCTTCTTCTTCTTCTTCTTCTTCTTTTTCTTCTTCTTCTTCTTCTTCTTCTCTTTTTATCTTCTTTGCAGGTAGGCATGCACAGTTACCTGTACTCATCACTGCAAAACCCCCTAGCTGAACCACCTACATCTGTAGAGAACCCACTGGAAAGTAAGAAGGAGCCACTATCAAAAGGATTTTGCACCACTGACAGCCAAGGGAACATCTGACCCATCAGAACCAAAACACAACACCAGAACTTTTTATAGACTAAAAGCTACCTGGACTAATGGATCACATAATACATAATATGATGCTACTAATCATCACTACAAGCCTGACTGCGAGCCTTTATTCTAAAGTGAATGTGTTTATCTCTCTGATGAATATTTTGAGGACTGCATTGTTCCTGTACCTTGTGTACCTAGTGTAGGAGCAGGGATGGGCAGCATGGGTAGCTCACCCCATTTCTGACTGCAACACTTGTGCATTGTTACTTACTACCATCAGGTAGTTTAATAGTAGTACATGCCACAATATCACAGTTCCTCCAGTCAGGCAATATTGCATGCCAGACTCAGACTTCAGCAAGATGACATATGTAACATCTGTTATGATTGATCTTCTTCAGACAACCACATTTCCATGGTGTGTGGAATCCTTCCCTGCAAACTCACCCCCACTGGGAGAAATTCCACCTACGGCATGCGACTTTGTGTATGTGATTGGTACCCCAATCCAATCAGCAAATACACCATCACCATGGCAAGGTCAACATAAAGTAGAAACATGTATTAGACAAACAAAAGCATGGTTAAACTACTGTCTATAAATCAGTTGTGCAGGATTCCCACTCCGGTAGGCACATTCTGGTTATGTGGTACTTAACTGTATAGCTAGCTTCCAACAAAGTTTTGTGGGAAATGCACTGTAGTCTGTGCTTTACCACCCATTAGAGAAAAACCCACACCGATCCCAATCCCCCATCCTGAGCAACCATACTAATCATAAAGTGCTAACAACAAAATGCACGTATTGGGGTATGGGAAGGAGACACAGTAAATATAAGATTTTTTAAAACACACTCCAAAGCTCCTGAATATGAAGTTGACTTCACTGGATTAGACATACAAAAAGGCTAAAGTGTGGCAGAAATCAAATGTTTCTCAAGATTCAGGAAGCTTTACTGTCATTTCAACCACATATATCGGATGCAGTACATAGTGAACTCCAGGACTTGGTGCTACATAAACATACAACATAGAGTTGCATCCCAGGTCTTACTTGTGCTCAAACTTGGAGGCCAAGGACACTTGGGGCTTTGATTCCAAGTTATGGGGTTATGCAGGCTCTCAACTAGGTGATAGACTTGTCTAAATCAAATCAGCAGCTCGCTACTGACACTGCTCTTGCCATTAGCAGCATTTCCAACACTCAGGCCTCACATAAAATGATGATACTGCAGAACAGACCAGCACTAGATTACATTCTTGCTTTACAAGGTAGTGCCTACACAGTATTTGGACTTGAATGTTGGACAGGTGTGGTTGACCCAGTCAAGGACCTGGACAAACTGCAAAAGAATATTAGCATTATATCCATAAAACTTGCTAATATGACCATTCCTCACAGTTCAGAAGCCTGTTTGGCCAGTCATAGTCTTGGATTAGAGAAATAGTTGTTTTAGTCAGTTTCATTATACTAATTCAACCTTTATGCTACATAATCTTCCAGGTCATCATAGGTTGCATACAACAGACTACTAAGCCTCATCACAAAGGTATAGCAATAGCTCAGGTCAAGAACTACTACCTTTAAATCCTAAAACCTATTACAAGAGTGTAAGCTAACAACAAGCTGATACACTGCTAAGTTTATGAATTGTGAGAGTTATTTAGAACTCTCAAAGGAGAGGATTGTATGAAAAAATATTTTGAGGTCACTCTAAAATCTATTGTAATATACATTGCTCTTTGAATAATTATTAACATATCCCAGCTCTCACCACCAAATGGGGATCAAAGCACATGGTTATCAGGAACTGTGAACTAGCTTACAGTTGGGGGTTGACTCTTGGGATTTCAATGTTTTGTTTAAGAGTATCATCTCTAGGCTTTTGTATTGTCACACCTTCAAGGCCTGCCCACTCAGGGACTTTAAAACTGTAACACATGTTCTTTTCTAGACTCTATGACTGTTCTGATCTTCAATAAAACATTCCTGCTGAACACTACTTCCAAGTCCCCGGTCTGCTTAGGTGAATTCAGAACATCTATGTTATCTTTATTGGTAACATTAAATTCAAACAAAAGGAAGCCTGATGTCAACATAGAGAAAGATTCAGAGATAAGTACTACACCTCATCAGCAACAACAATGTGTCAAGTGTCAGTGAGGAGGGGCAAAGACGGTAGTAACACATCATTACAGATGGAACTTGTTGCTTTGGATGAGGCTGTTTTTCAGTTTTGTGAGGTTCACAACCTTTATGTACCATAAAACATTAGAAAAAGATGATGACCTTGATGCTTCTAAGGGCTATTTAACATCAATCCTGTGTGACGTTCAAGACCTGCTGCATACATACTAGAGCAGTGGTTCCCAAAGTGGGTACCGTGGAACCTTGGGGTGCCGCAGAATCTCATCTTATTTCCAATTTAAACAGCCGAAAATAACTATCATACCATATAATAACCTTTATGATTAGAAAGATGATCATCTTTCAACATGGTTGCGCGCATGGACGCAGCGGCTAGAGGCTCTCCACATCCGTGCACTTTCTTGTATTTTTATTTGTATTTTCAGTTGTTTTTTGTCCCTTTTTGCCATGGCTATGTCTACAGCAAACAAGACTTGATAGGTATAGGATTACAGTCAAAAATGGAAATAACCTGGGCCTATACAAGGACTCACAATATCCCACTGGAAATAGCGACACCACCGGGAGCTCCGTGGATTGTTTTCGGGTCAAGCAGGCGACGGAGGCGGCGCAGAGAGAGAAAGCAAAAGCGGGGATGTAGAGCAGGCTCACTAGCTCAGCTGAGGAAGCAACCACGCAAACCTCCGCTACCTTCTATCTTCCTCACTAATGCCAGATCCCTCACAAACAAAATGGATGAGTTACAGTCAAAGATTGCCTACAACCACCTCGTCTGTGAGTGCTGTCTGCTGATTGTGACGGAATCCTGGCTACACCTTCAAATCCCCAATGCTACGGTGGAGCTAGCAGGCCAGAGTATACATCGCCAGGACTGCAACAAAACCTCCGGTATGTGCAGAGGAGGGGGGCTCTGTATGTATGTGTTTGAGAACTGGTGCTCGCACAGCAAAATAATAGACAGCCACTGTTCACCGGACTTAGAGGCCATGTCTGTCCAATGCAGACCGTTTTATCTGCCACGAGAGCTAACGGTGGTCATTGTTACTGCTGTCTACATCCCACCAGATGCTAACACTAGCGCGACACATAATAAACAAACAACAGATGGCGCATCCTGACGGTGTACACATCATTGCTGGGGATTTTAACCAAGCATGGTTAACGACTGTGCTCCGCAAATTCTATCAACATGTCATGTGTCCAACTAGGGGGGAAAACACACTTGACCATGTCTACTCTAACATGACTACACATAAGCATGCCTACAGAGCTAAACCCCTTCCTCACCTAGGAAAATCCGACCATCTCTCCCTGTTTCTCATCCCAGCCTACACATCCCTTAGGAAGAGATCAAAACCAATGAGTCAAACCATCAGAAGCTGGCCTGACAACGCTCTCTCACAGCTCCAAGACTGTTTTGCCTGCACGGATTGGAGCATATTCAAACAACAGGACTTGGAGACATATACAGAGACTGTACTTTTCTACATAAGCACATGTGTAGGAAATGTCACAGTGGACAAACGCATCCGGATTTTCCCAAACAGGAAACCTGGATGACAAGCGAAGTCCAGACACTGATCAGAGCTCGTAACGTGGCCTTCCAGTCAGGGGACACCTCACTGTACAGTACTGCCAGGGCCGACCTGAGGAGAGGCATCAAACACACCAAGGAGTCGTATAGGAGGAGGATGGAGGGCTACCTCACAGACAACGACCCACGGCTGATGTGGAGGGGCTTACAGGCCCTGACCAACTATAAAGGTCAGGTCATGGTCAGCAGCAGCACGCTGGCAGAGGAGCTTAACAGCTACTTTGCTCGCTTTGAGACCACCAGACACCGGCACCTGCACACACTGCACCACAACGACTCCGACTCCAACTCCACACCTCTCTCTTTCCAGGAATATGAGGTGAGGAGGATGCTGAGAGCAGTAAACCCCAGGAAAGCTGCTGGACCTGACGGCATCCCAGGCACAGTGGTTAAAGCGTGCGCAGATCAGTTGGCAGGGATACTCACCAAGTTGTTTAATCTTTCCCTGACACATGCCATTGTCCTGCATTGCCTGAAGGCTGCCACCATTATCCCCATCGCAAAGAAACCAAACATAGACAGTCTCAATAATTACAGACCCATAGCCCTTACATCCGTCATCATGAAGTGTTTTGAGCGACTAATCTCTCAGCACATCAGAGACTATCTCCCGCCCTCTTTTGACCACCACCAGTTTCCTTATAGAGCAAACCGATCCACGGAGGACGCTGTCGCCATTACACTTCATAGAGCGCTGTGTCATCTAGAAACCTGAAAGAGCTATGTGAGGATGCTCTTCGTGGACTACAGCTCAGCATTTAATACCATCATCCCGGACATACTGGTCGCCAAACTGTCCACTCTTCAGGTCCCCTCCCCCACCTGCACCTGGATTAAACACTTCCTCACAAACAGACCACAGTCTGTCAGACTCGGCCCCTACCTCTCCAACATCAGATTCCTGGGCACCCACATCTCAGCTGACCTCTCCTGGACTCCCAACATCAAGGCCTTGGTGAAGAAAGCCCAGCAGCGGGTGCATTTCCTGGAAGGACAACGTGGACAAAAAGCTGCTGATGGCTTTCTATCACGCCTCCGTGGAGAGCACACTGACATACTGTCTGGGTGTGTGGTATGCAGGCTCCACGGCTGAGGACAGGAAAACTGTGCAGAGGGTGATAAACACAGCTCAAAAAATCATCGGCTGCCCTCTGCCCTCCCTAGATGACATATCCAGGTCTCACTGCCTCAGGAAAATCAAGGCCATCGCAAGAGACTCCTCACATCCTGCTCATTACCTGTTTGACCTGTTGCTGTCAGGACGGCATTTCAGGTCAATAAAGTCTCACACCACCAGACTAACAAACAGCTTCTTTCCTTGGGCCATCCGGACTGCAAATAATCACTAATTACTGAACACTCACACACACACACGCACACGCACACATTTTACACACCCTACCTCATTAAATGTATGTATTGAATTGTAAATTTTGTATGCTACCCTAACCCTAAATTTTATATTTCATGCTGTGATTCACAGTATAGGGTAAAGATGGATAAATGTATAAGTTTAAACAAAAGATAAAGCAGACATGTCACAGCCCAGAAGACCAACGGACATCAACCCAGAATCACCCCCACCAAAAAAATATATAAAATCACGCGGCACAGTGAAAGCTACCGGGCTTACGGTTTTACATGGATCGGGGAACAAGGAAATAACAAGAATAGTATAAAAGTAAAAGACAAACTAAATGGTTTCAAGGCCAAGAAATACTGAAAAATAAAAACATTGATATGTTTCTTTCTTTCTGCCTCCATGCGGTTATATTCTGTGGTATCTCAGTTAGGATTACACAGATTTCATAATCTTAACCTGGAGTGTTTTTGTCAGGGTAATTCTGTTTAAGAATTATTGGCACATGAATTGTGTAAGGAATAACTGAAAGAAGCTGATTAGTTGTTACTCGGTTTTCTGTTCATTCCCCGGTTACGGTGGGAGGTACTGTTCGTTCCTCGGTTCTGCCGGGAGATATTGTCCATTCCCCGTTTTGCCAGGAGGTACTGTTCGTTGCCCGGTTCTGCCGGGAGGTTGTGCGCATGTTAAACATAAACTTTCATTTCCCCTGTTGCTTGCGCTGCCCAAGATCCTCTAACTCTGTTGTTTGTCTGGTCTGTTTTGTCTTTGTGTCTTTGTGTATTGTAACAATGGGTGGAAGTGGCCAGTCTAAGCAAACTCCCAATAATTGGATGCATAATTATGGTTTTGGCATTTTTGTCCAACCTTTTATCGACAATTTAGCAGGGTGGACTGAGGGTGAGAAACAGTGGCGTCCCTATCCTAGAGAAGGGTCTTTTGAAGATGATTTAAATGCGGCTACCATTCTTGTTTTTAATAGATATGGTGACCCTAATTGGGATTACAAGTTTATGACTGATGCATTAAAAGCATGGCTCAAAATGAAACCAATTTGGGATAGGGAACATAAGAAATCAAACTCATAACAGCCCAAAATAGCCCAGCTGTCCTGCTCTACCACCTCGTGCACTCTTGTTCGGAGAAACAAGTGCCTGATGGTTGGCTGGAACACAACTGTCTGGCTAAGATTTCAGAATCGTCATCTCTGCGTGCAGATCTGTCACAACATCTGTTGGAGGGTGTGGCACACATTTGTAGATGTCTCTAAACCCAAAGATAATACCACCTTATGTGGATATTCAGTATGTTCTTTGCCTAACGTTGTACACAAAGCTCACTCTATTCCTTTTCTTTCCGCTCAAGCAGCTGAACTTGTTGCATTAACAAGGGCATGTTGTCTGTTTAAAGATCAAGTTGTGACTGTTTATACTGATTCGCGATATGCTTTTGGTGTAGCTCATGATTTTGCTAAGATTTGGCATGCATGTCATTTTAAAGCTGCAAATGGTAAACCCATTTCACATGCTACACTGGTTTCTGATCTTCTAGAGGCCTCAATGTTACCTAAACTTTTAGCTGTCGTCAAGGTCAAGGGTCATGACCCAGGAGATTCTGAAATGGCTCATGGTAATTCTCTAGCTGATGAAGTAGTAAAATGGGCTGCCAAAGAAGGTATGTCCTCACCTTTTGTGCACAAAACAGCCACAGTATTTTCTCTGTTTACACACATTTTGACTCCAATAGATATTGACATATCTTTTCTACAAACACAGGCTTCAAAACAAGATCTTTTGTTTTGGTCTTCTGAGAACTGTTCGCCCTCAGATAAGGACGGACTGATTCGCTGTCCTCAGGGCCCTATTGCACTCCCCTGTTCTGTCTTACCATTTCTTGTGCGCCATTTCATGGTATCTCACATGCCACATGAAGAGGGGTGATTAGAAACATCAACAAACAATTCTGTATTATTAATGTCACTAAAACTGCCAAATTGCTACTTGATGCATGTTTGATGGCCAGAGCCAACGTTCAGGGTAAAACCGCCAAACACAATGCATTACCCCCTCCAGAAGCGCCGTTTAAAGCTTTACAACTTGACTTTACACACATCCCACCTGTGAGAAACCTAAAATATCTTTTGGTGATTGTTGATAAGTTCTCAAAATGGGTCGAAGCTTTTCCCTGTGCAAAGGAAAATGCAAATACTGTCGTTAAAATTTTGGCAAAAGAAATCATACCTAGGTATGGTATCCCACAATCAGTTGACAGTGATACACCATTCATGTCCAAAGTGACCCAGAAACTTTGTCAGTATCTCAACATTGACTGGAACTTTCATATTCCATACCATCCCCAAAGTTCAGGGATAGTAGAAAGATAGAATAGAACCATTAAAGACAGACTCACTAAGGCTTTATTACAAACCAACAGCCAAAACTGGGTAGATCTCCTGCCCTCAGTTCTTTGTGAAATTCGCATGACGCCACATCCAAAATTCCAACTATCTCCTTTTGAGATAATTATGGGCAGGCCATTTCCAACCCCTTGGACTAAAGGTAATCCTAGTGTTTCCTTTTCAGATGACCTGGAGGTGATTGTCAGCGATTACACTCAAGCACTAGTTGAAAAATTAAACAGTGTGCATGGTAATGTCTCTGCCTCTCTCCCTCTACCTACAGATCAGCAGACTCACCCTTTTCTCCCAGGTGATGCTGTTTTAGTAAAAAGCCTCACTCCCAGGAAAGTGGAGGAAGCAGCCTTTGGCCATCCAGCTAGAGTGGTAGCAGTCACAGGCACTGCTGTCCTCACTGATTCTCAACCTCCGTGGATCCACGCCAGCAGGGTGTAACAGTGCCCTGTTCCAGTGACAACTAAGAAAGGAGAATAACTGAAATCAAGCAGCCCTTAAGGGGCCTCAATCTGATCTTACCTCTTCACATACACATATAGAAACCTATGTACTAGCTTTCACACATGTCTGATAATCCGACCAGGTCTATAACTAATAACATTCCTAAACACTGGCTTTGTAGACTCTTTGGTCATTCGAGAACTTGCTCACCTTGTGATCCTGATAGGCTAACTCAGCCATTGCTTAGAAAATAAGTGGAAAAATGTTGATTATACTTTTAGTAGGGGTTTTATGCTCCTATGTTAGTAGTTTTACACCTCAGCAGCAGTTTGGTGGAAATTTAGCCTGTGCTTTTTTTAGAAATCGCTCGCAATTTGACTGACATTCATGATGCATCTTGTTGGGTCTGTCATCACATTGGTACTCAATGGTCGTCATTTCCTTTAGATAATAATACTGCAGTTGATATCAATAAGAACACTTCTTTCAGTCTAGTTTCCCCTGATATTGTCTGGCTGCTACAACTAACTGCTGTTTTTCGCTCAGGACATGACATGACCGATCCAGTGCCTGGCTGTAACTCCAGCCTGAATACATGTCATGGTCTCCCTGGGGAAGAGTGCATCTCTCCCCCTGATGTATTATTGGGCAATTCTCAGGTATTTATTGTCCCAAAAATGTTGGGTGACACTTGTCTCTGTTCGAATGCTAGTGACCAGTTATCCCTTGGCAACTCTGAGTGCAAGACTCATGTGGATGTGATAGCTTCGGAAGAGGGCTCCAATACTTTTTGTTTTATTAATGATAAGGGTTTCCCTCGATCTAATGATAGTCTCATCACTGGACAGAAAAGTCCATTTAGTTTTCTGACAACAACTAATACTGTCTTGTGGGTATGTGGAAGTAAAGCTTATACTAATATACCTCGCCATTGGAATTGGACAGGGTGCTGTTACCCAGCCTTTGTTGTCCTCAGGATTTTCTCCAAGTGAAGCTGAAAATTCTAACATGTTCTCATCACTGGCAAACATGAAAAACAAAAAAGTCAGCATCTGTCAGTGAAGCACAATCTACGAGTTGCATTATCCTCAATCTTCCCCCAGGTCAAGAGGCTGTTTCCACAAAAGTAGGTACATGTATCCCATGACACAGTTCCATGCAAAGATATTTTAGTTTCATTTAAGTTATAAGGTCAGGTCTGAAGAAAGCATTGGGTTTTAATGAGAAACCAAAGAAAAAATGAATTTGAGTTGTTTATTATTATTTAAAGAGTTAAGTAAATCTTTTGTTCCATTGATTCCCACATACAGTAAATGGTTCAAATCAGTCTGTTGACATGCATTATCCAGTTGTAAAAGACAGATAGTTCATTTGAATGGGCTTTTCACCTCATATTATGTATGTTGTGATGTATTCATAATAAATTTATGCTACTGTTTATGCTTCATTTGTTATTTGCTCAACTGGATTTAATTTTATATATGTATGTGCGCATGTACATTTAGTTTAATTGACTTGGGGTGCCGTGGAAAAAAAGATGCTACAAAGGGGTGCCGTGCTTTCAAAAGTTTTTGGGAACCACTGGACTAGAACTAGCTTGAGGACTTTAAGCCATCAAGTCAAGTCAAATCAAGAAGCTTTTATTGTCATTTCAACCATATGTAGCTGACGCAGTATATAGTCAAATAAAACCATGTTTCTCCAGAACCCTGGTGCTACATAAGACAACATAAAGCTACATAAAACACCACAGAGCTAAGGATTAAAAGTAAGTTGACTAGCCATGTAAAGTGCAACCTAGTGCAAACAGTGCAAGACAAAAAGACACAAAACACTACAGTACAGGACACATACACAAAAATTGTATACTGGTATACTAGTATATATAAATAGTGGATACACATTGACTCTGCTTCTAGCCCTGCAGATGATGTCTCTTGAGAAATGACAGTGGGAGAGATCTTGTCAAGTGAGCTATGGATACCTCGGCCATTCTTCAGTTCGGTTGTGCACCTTTCTCATGCCATCACTGTTGGTAGTCTCTGACAACAGAATTATCCATTCACAATTACATACAAGTACAGTTTTCAGATCTACTCAAGCCAAGAAAAATTCTCATCTCAAGATTAAACCCTTTGAGGTTGAAAACAGCCAACTCTTTTGAGTAGGAGGCTTACTAATGAATGCCCCAATTCTCTTTAAGGCTAAACACCCAGTGATCCCACCTAACAATCATCACATTACCAAGCCGATTATTAGCCACTACCATCTACAGCTGGGTCATGCAGGTCCGAAGCGAGTGCTAGCAGAAAATTGCCAATGGATCTTTAATCCACCTGCTGCCTCCCACATGGGTGGTGTATAGGATCAATAAATTCTCACAGTTTGTTCCATACTGATCACTGTTTTGTCAAAGCAGATACCAGATAACGAGGGCTTGGCAAAAATGTTTTGCTGTGTTGAGTTTATCATTAATGGTAGACCAGTCACTAAACTCTCAGGCAACCCACACAATCCTCTACCACTTACACCAAATCATTTGATGTTGCTCCATCCCTGTCCAAGGTCCAAGGAGACAGATACAATATCTGGCAAAATGGCATGAATGCTGTGGTGATTGTATGTGAATCTGATTATTTATCTTATTTATCTAGTAATTTGTTTTATATTTGTAATTTGTTTTTTTTTTTAGTTTTACCACACACACACACACACACACATAAAGCTACTTGTTCATGTTATCTTTATTGATAACAACATATCTAAACACTACAACTACAAACACATAGCTACACACTGCAACACTATGCACAAGTACTCACTACAAAACAGTTACATTTACATTAACATTTCTGGCATTTGGCAGATGCCCTTATCCAGAGTAAAAAGTGCTTTGAAGTATCACTGAATACATCAACAGTGATTGAGTAGGACACAGAATTAGGATACAATCAACCTAAAACTATGTTGTTGTTGTTTTTAAATAAAAACATAAAACAAACAGGGAAATAGATGTTCAGACATCTAGGGGAAGTTCATTCCACCACCTTGTTGCCAGAACAGAGAAGAGTCTATACCTACCTCTTACCCTGAGTGATTTCAATTTCTATTTGTATATTTTAAAAATGAAAATTGTCTTAAAGCAACTTTAGAGAACACAGGAAACATAGAACAAGTTCAAGATTAAAATTAGACTAATATTTAGATTTATTTGTATTTATCACTAATAAGCAACTCTGGCAAAGAAGAAACCTTGAGACTTAAAAGGGAACCCATCCTTGGGGTGACACCAGAGATTGTGATTATAAATTATTACAAACATCTGAGAGTGTGATTATGAATTATTTAAAAAAACAGAGAGTGTGGTTATGAATTGTGTTTTCCTGATGTGGAATCTATCTCTGGATGAATCAGGATATTTGCAGGGGAGGCCTCTTCTCACTGAAGGTCCGAGATCTTCATGAAGCAGAGCTGGCACAATCTCTAGATGCTTCAGGATAGGCAGAAAAAGAGAAACAACTGGAGAGGAAATAGCATAACTGCTGTTCACAATATTAACAAGCAATAGATGATACTGTGCTTTGGATCAGATTGTCACATCCCAGCAGGAATCTGCATTTCAAAGAGAACCCTCCCATGAATTCTAATTAGTGACGTGACCTACTTCTGGTTCCCACGGACATTTACACTGCATGCAAACCCTGGTTCAACGCGAAGTGTCATCCCCATTAAGACATACTGAGCTATTGTATCTCTGCTAAAGTTTTCCATGTTTAGACCTTTGCCTGTCCGATGTTTCTGCCTATGCATAGCATTTCTCTTTGTTTACCATGTTTGCCTGACTCTGCCTTTTGGTTTTGTGTTTCGGTTTTGTTTGGCTTCGCTAGTGTGTTTTTCGGTTTTGATCCGTGTTTTGTTTATTGACTACAATTCTGTCTACTGTGTGCCTAATAAACCACTCATGGATTCACCTAATGCCTCCAGCAGGTCTTTACACAGATGTACTGGAGTACAAGGTATGTATATGCCTGGCTAAAGAGTCTTTAGTCTACGTTTGAACTGGGAGACTGTGTCTGAGCCCCGAACACTGTCAGGAAGACTGTTCCAAAGTTTAGGAGCTAAATACGAAAACACTCTACCACCTTTTGTAGACTTTAATATTCTGGGAACTACTAGAAGTCCAGAGTTTTGTGATCTCAAGGAACGTGATGGATTGTAGCATGTTAGAAGACGCTGTATACATGGGAGCTGAACCATTTAGAGCCTTGTACATAGAATAGAATAGAATAGAATAGAATAGAATAGAATAGAATAGAATAGAATAGAAGTTTATTGTCATTGTACCATTTGCATGTACAATGAAATTTAAAAAGTGTCAACAAGTCAAAGTGCAGCAGTCATACACATACATTCAAACAATTAAAAAAAGTACTAATTAGTATATAAAAATAAATAAATAAGATAATAAATAAATAGGTATGGAAATTGTACAAAATCATATTCATCATCTGTCTATTCTATTTCGCATCTCATGGAAACAGTGTTTTTTGATTATTGAGAGTGGTTATGGCTGTAGGATTAAAACTGTTTTTAGTCTGTTTGTCCTGGCTCTGATTGTCCTGTATCGCCTCCCTGATGGTAACAGTTCAAACAGATCATGTCCGGGGTGTGATGTGTCTTTGAGGATGCATAGGGCTTTCTTAATACAGCGTGAAGTGTGTAGATCTTCCAGTGTTGGGAGAGGGCAGCCGACGATCTTCTGGGCCATGTTTATGACATTCTGGAGTGCTTTCCTCTGAGCCACTGTGCAGCTGGTGAACCATACGCCGATGCAGTAGGTTAGGATGCTCTCTATGGAGCACCGGTAGAAGGACACCAGTAGTCTCTGAGTGATGTTGTTCTTCCTCAGTGCCCTAAGGAAGTAGAGTCTCTGCTGGGCCTTTTTCAGCAGCTCAGAGGTGTTCATGCTCCAAGTCAGGCCCTTCTCTATCTGGACTCCCAGAAACCGAAAGTCAGCTACCCTCTCTACACAGTCCCCACTGATTGAAAGTGAAGTAATGTCTGTTTTCTTCCTCCTGCAGTCAATGATCAGCTCCTTCGTCTTTGTGGTGTTGAGGAGCAGGTTATTCTCCTTACACCACCATGAGAGCCGCTCCACCTCGTCCCTATAAGCTGACTCTTCCCCCCCTGATATGAGTCCCACCACCATAGTTTCGTCTGCAAACTTCACAATCGTGTTGCTATGGTGAGTGCTGGTGCAGTCATGGGTGCAGTCATGGGTGTAAAGAGTGTAGAGCAGGGGGCTCAGAACACAGCCCTGTGGGCAGATGGTGCTGAGGCTGAGGGCTGTAGAGGTGTGTCGGTCCACTCTGACCCTCTGACTGCTATCCGACAGAAAGCTATTAATCCAGATGCAGGTGGAGTGTGGAAGCCCCAAGTCCTTAAGTTTGTCCACCAGTTTGTAGGGAAGAATGGTGTTAAACGCCGAGCTATAATCCACAAAGAGCATCCGGACATAGCTCCCCTGCTTCTCCAGGTGGGAAAGCACAGCATGGAGGGCTGTGGCCACGGCATCCTCTGTGGATCTGTTTCCCCTGTAGGCAAACTGGTGAGTGTTGAAACTTGGTGGCAGGAGTGATGTAATGTGACTCTGGACCAGTTTTTCGAAGCACTTCATTACCACTGGTGTGAGTGCAACTGGCCGGTCACTCAGGCATGAGATGTGAGACTTCTTTGGCAGTGGGACTATGGTGGAGGATTTCAGACACAGTGGGACAGTGGACAGGGCCAACAACTGGTTGAAGATCTTGGTAAAGATTCCAGCCAGCTGACCAATAGGAGGGGTGTGGCACAAATCACTTAACAATGCACAATTAAAAGAAGAATACACAATTAAAAATGCAGGCTATGATGCATCACCTGCCAGCACCGCCTCTGATGGTCTGGCAGTGAACTTCCCCAGTGATTCCTGACAATCATCTAGTGCTTGCTAATATTATGAACAGCAGTTACATTACATTCTTTCATTACATTTACTTGTTTCCCTTTTTCTACCCAACCAAAGCATCTAGAGATTGTGTCAGCTCCAGTAGACCTTCAGTGAGAAGAAGCCAATTCTGCAAGGATCCTGAGGCATCCAGAGATGGACCAGCTCCAGTTGGATTCTGCCTTGTGTAGAATTTTTGGTATTCAAACAATGCCAACCCTATGCATATAGAAGTTTATAATAATTTATAACCACACTCTCTGGTGTTTATAATAATTTATAATTATGCTCTCTGGTGTTTATAATAATTTATAATCACAAATTCTGGTATCTGGTGGGCAACATTAATCTAGGAGTTTTGTACTATGTTTGTTATGTTCTATAAAGCTGCTTTCAGACAATATCCATTGTTAAAATCACTATACAAATATAACTGAATTGAATTGATTGTTTTGGTTTATTTCTATCAGTTTGCTCAGATGTTCGGCCCTAGCAGCTTTTAGAGCCTGTATATAGCTGGACAAACTGTCAATGGAATTCTAAAATCTTCTAATTTAGTTTTTCTCCACTTTTGCTCGAGGTTACTGGTTGCTCTCTTAAGTGCGTGAGTATGACTATTATACCATGGTGCAGGTGTTTTAACTCTGACCTTTTTTAATTGGATGGGGGTAACAGTGTCTAATGTGCTAGTGAAGATAGTGCCTATGGTGTGAGTCATTTCATCTAGATCATCTGCATTTAGGGGTCTAGCAAGAAGTTCACTTGTGTCTTTGGTGATCGGAATAATAGTTGTACTAAATCAATAACGTGGAGAGAGACAACTAATATGTTCTACAGGTAGAGTGCACAATATGAGGTAATGGTCTGTGATATCATCGGTTTGAGGTAGAATATCTACATTATGTCCCATGTGATATAATTAAATCCAGTGTATGATTAAAATGGTTAGTTGGTTTTATAATGTTTTGTTTAACCCCAAAGGAATTTGGTAAATCCATAAATATGAGTCCTAAAGCATCATTTGCATTGTCTATGTGAATGTTAAAATTCCTACAATCGACACTTTATAAAAAGTATTCAATAGGTTTGAGAGAAAATGTACAAACTCTTAGAAAATCAATTTAGGGCCCCGGGGGTCTTTACACAGTCACCAGAAAAAGAGATAACAGGGATTTTTTTTTTTTTGTATATCTAAGAGTACAGCATTTAGAACAAGCACTTCAAATGAGTTAAACCTGGATCCTGTTTTCTGAGTAACAGTAAGAAAATTGTTATACAGAGTTGCAACACCACCTCCACCACCAGTCTGACAGGGCTCATGTTTATAGACAATTTCTGACAGGGTAGTCTTGTTCAGACCAATGTAGCCATTTGGATTAAGCCAGGTTTCTGTAAGACAGAGTGCATCAAGACCATTATCCGAGATCAACAGGACGAAAACTACATATAAGACACCAGAACTGCAAATTTGTTTTTTATTCTTTTTTGTGGAATTGCAAACAAATTGATTTTGCTCAAACTCCTCAGTAAGGGTCTAGATCTCTATGCTGATAGGGGTTATTAAAGTTATTCTTAAAATCTCCCATTAAAATAAAGTTGGGAGACACAGCACACAAACTTCTACAACAATCATCCATTATGTTGGATGGCCAGAATTGAAAGGGACATAAGCTCTGAAAAATGGTTTTCATTCCAGTCAGGCAGGAGTCGCACTTGATTCCACCTGATTAAACCTGTTCTAAAGTATTTAACACATCTTGCTGTAGTGAAAGGCTGCGTAGTGAAAGCTGAAAATCTGATCTATAGTTTCATATTTGTTTTTTGATCTTAAACCCAAGTGTCCTCAGTATATAGCGAAAACAATAGAATTGGCCTTGCTGTTTCAATACTGAAGAAGAGTGAACATCACAACAAGTTTGGTTACATACTGTGCATACAGGAAGGAATTCTGAAACTCTTCATATGTTCACATGATTAGCCGGACAAACAAGTTAAATTCTTTATATTGTCTGCTATGGATTTTAAAGTGGAATGTCTGCAGAATTCAGGTGGGTTAATGTCATTCAATAATTCAACATTGGCATTATGGTGGCACTAAAAGAAAGGTAATATGGTCAACAATCAGTCTTACTGTTTAATTAATGGGGTCACCAATAAATTCAAAACTTAATCTGCTTTTACGGAGCAGATGAATTTTTAGTCATTTATATTGGTATGTCTACTCAAATAATCACTTAATTTATATCCAGAAATTTGATCAAGGTATTACAGCTATTTATTATTGTGATATTAATTTTTAGAGTGTAAGCATACCGTAAGTCTAAAACACTGTTAGGATAGCACACAAACAAACATTTAAAAAAAAAAAAAAACAAGGAAAAAAAAGCTAATTTAGGTATTTCAGGAAAAGGTAGGTATACACTCATCATTTGAAGGCAGTCAGTTTGGACATCTAGGGGACGGTCATTTCACCACCTCGGTGCCAAACCAGAGGAGATTGGAATTCTACTGATGTTGTACAGATAAAACCAATATGAGCGTTTGGGCATTAGCAACATGCCAGGAAAAGGACAGTTGATTGTCCATGGTTACCCCAAGCAGATGCTAATGTTCATCAATTTCATATGTAGGTTGAAACAATGTCATTAGCTGAAACAGAAACAGCTGTGTATGAGCTTAAAACTAGGTGAAGAACAATCAATCTCTGCTAATAATGTAAGGTTTTTCATGTCACAGGTCATACACCATAGCAAGATTGAGCACAGCAACAAGACACAAGGTCTCTCCCAGGAACAGATTTTAAAGTACACTGGGATTTCAACATGTGGTGTTCAAGATATTGATATAGTGTTAGTTAATAAAATAGTTACAGTTACGGTTATTTTATATGCACAAATAATGAGTTCTATATTGTCCAATCGGATGTGGTCATTCTATATTGTCCAATGCGGATGTGATGTCATTCAACAGGGACAAGTTGTTTGCATTTAGTGCCAGTATGCTCGTAGGCTTTGGTACGGATGTTTTTAGAAAAAAATATCAGCGCTGGGCAAGAGCATAAACCTCCGTTATCGTAAAGTTGTGCTTTAATGTAAAGTTCCTGCAATGGATTCTCGTTGTGTGCTCCTCTTCATGCCTCCACAAACACTGAAGAAATACAGACGAGAACAGAACAAGGGGTGCCAGGAGCATGATATAAAGTCATCAGCAAATTGTGAGCGTTATGAACTACTGGGACATCCAATTATAATATGCAAAACACCACTGTGGAGTAATATTAAAAACTGATTCACAATGTTATTCGTCCCATTACCCATAAATTAACAGAGATACATGCTGCACAGAATTCCCCTCCCTCCAATGGAGAGGCATAACTCTGACAATCTGCTAAACCAAGAGCAACACTGCATGAAGTGTGATTTTTGTCAGTTAACGACACTGTAAATTGCCACAGAACAACTGTTCACAGGAATGTGCAGGCAGCACAGATAATTGTCGGGAACTGCCAAAAATTGTCGTGAAATAGGCTTGGCAGTTGACCCTCCCTACCACCTTGGCCTGGGTTTAGCTTTCATATGTAAATGACTAGAGAGCTATACAAATGCAAACCAGGGTAGTGTGGGGAGGGGGGACTCACTGATTGAGAGTGGGCTTATTACCCAAATTTAAAGAAAATCTAGTGTAAAAGCTCAGTCTTATTTTAATTATAGACTTTTAAATTGTGGCTTGAATTTTAAATTGAGATTTGTCTTACACCGTGTCCTAACTACACGTGACGTGATTCCGTGACACACAAGTAAAATGTCTTTTCCATGTTAATCAGTTTTTGTCCTGACCAGACTAACCAGTTTTAGAAACTGTTTTTATTTCTGCGATGTCATGGCTGACAGCTCCTATACAGAGATCTCAATGAAAGTTCTGCACATTATTAATATTAATCATCAAACATGGATGAGGAGAGCCTGATTATAGACGTTTAATAGCAGAAACATAAAATTCTGTTGTTTTTACAAAAAAAAATTTGGCAGCTGTGGTTGCCAGAATAATTCTGTAAAAATACATTAAAGATGTAAACATCTTTACAATTTAATGTAGTGTAATTTACAGAATTATGTAAAAAAAAAAAAAAACATCCCGTAAAATGTACGGTAATTAACTGTTGGCAATGTTGTAATTCAAAGCATTTAAACAAAAAAAATGTTTTTTACAGAAAAAATCTGGCAGCTGTGGTTGCCAGAATAATTCTGTAAAAAATACATTTTAAATGTAAACTACTTTACAGTACAAAACTGTACATTTTAGTATAAAATGTTTGTGATTCATAAAAACTATTAATCAAATCATTATCAGTACAGTTGTCACTTAGCATATTATCAATATCATCTGATTTCACTGAAAATAAATATTAACTGTAACATTGAGAAGTGAAAACAGAAACTGTTTTTAAACAGGTAGATCAGACATTCATTTTAGCTTCATATAAACTGCACCACCATATAGACCATATAGACCAGAAATGTGAAGCAGATAGATATACAGAGCTGCTGCATGGAAAGAATTAGAAATCCAATTAATAATTTGCCCTTAGAAGCATTTATTGACCTTTAACAAGTGAACAAAAAATCTGTTTTAACACAAATTTGTAATGTGTATTTTCTTCAGAAACACAATACAAGAGAGACATTAGTGATTATCTTATTAAAAATAATAAAAGAAAGATGAAGGGACTTCTCTCTTAAAATGTTTGACAAATAAGAGTTTATGAATAATAGTAACATCATTAAAACTAAGGATTATTGTATTTCCTTGTAATCAGTATAACCATTGTACATGAGATACAAGAATGAAAATCAGAAAATACTAGAGAAATAGCAACTATAACAGTTGTATACACTGTAACTTAACACATCTATGGAGCATAGCAGCTGAATCAAACCCTCAAACTGAATAGGGCACGTCATTCATTAAATGTCAAAAATCTTACTGACTTCAGTCCATATTTAGACATCACGCCACTCATGATCTGAAAGGTCCTGAATCAAAGTAAGGACTCTTGGGTTCGTGTGAAGACGGGCGGTGTTTGTCTTCTCCACTTTGGTGCCCTTCTCTGGATTGATGGAGAAAAAACACCTTGGGAAATAAAACACGTACTTGTATTGATGAAAAAAAATTCTATTTGAAAACAAAAAAATTCTTCTTTAGTGTCAGTAGGAAATATCAGTTGACATTTCCAAACATTCATTTTTCCACTAATTGTAATAATTCAGTGATTTTTGTTTGCACAAGGAGTCTGACAACAGCCGGTGCTCCACACAGAGATCTGATCTCCTCATCACCCAGTCTGTCTGGAATGACATGAAGAAACAGAAATGAGACAGACTAAATCCAGAAATTTTTTTCCAAGATGCTTCAAGAGACCTACCTGCAAAGCAACAGCACTCTTAGAAGTTTTAGGCACTTGTTTAAAAATGCTGTAAAATGAGGATGCTGTCAAAAATAGATTTTTTCTTTATTAACTTCTATCAACTAAATTAAATCAACTTTTGGTGTCAGCTTTAGCAGACTGGATGATGATGAGATCAGATCTCTGTGTGGAGCACTGGCTAAAAAAATCTCACTGGATTATTACAATTGATGGCAAAATGAATGTTTGAAAAGTCAGTTGATATTTTCTACTGACACACTGCAACAAAAGATAGGAATAACTGACTTAAAACCATTTTTTAGCTGCTGAAAATACTAATAGCAATAATAGCTCCCAAACATCAAGCACAGGGCAGAAATGAAGGAGGGGATGTCATGTACAACATTTCGATCCACAGACAGCATGAATCGCTTTGACGAAAAGCAGGATCCACCTAAAAAGAAAGAAATGTATTTATCAAGTTAGATTTTGTATTTAATTATAAAAACATAACAAAACATTTACAACATAATGAACACTTTAAAGTAATGTTTTATTTGTTACCATTAGTTAACATGAATGCACATTTAACAATATACTTCTATAGCATTTATTAATTGTTGTTACTTAACGTTTACTAATTTAACTAATGGTAACAAATGAAACCTTATTGTAAATTGTTACCAAAATTAGAAATGGCAGAGAAAGAAAGAAAGGCAAAAAAAACAACTTACCACACACAACAAGGGTGGGAGTCAAACGAACTTTGTCCATCTCTACTTCCTCTGCCAGGCATGTGTCCTCCAAATAATAGAACATTGCATCTTCCTTCTCATTAAAGTAGGAAAGCAAAAGCAGCAACATCTCCTTCACGTCTTCAGAGCAACCACTCAGATGTTCCATCATCACTTTACACTTTGTTAAAGCCTGCAGGAATTTTTTGTTCTTGCTCATACCACCCGTACTGAAGTAGTTCAAGAGTTGTTTACCCTTCAATTCCAGACTGCGCGTAAAAGTTTCTTTAAGACCAATTCTGGTAAGTTCCTTGAAGTGAACTGCCAAGTTCTTTAAACCAAAATGGCCACTCCTCCAGAAGGCATTTTATATTTTTTCCCTGGTTGACTTGTTTACGTTGTGTGTAGAAAGTCAACTTCATTAGATGTTTGACCTACTCTAAATTTATATCAGTTTGCTGAGACATCATCTTCAGTTTTTCTTTCTTTTTCTGTTGGCTTTCAGGGCTCTCTCCAAGGGGCAGGAATTTTACATCCCAGTTAATGCACCCATAAGTATCCTGGATTGTTGCTCTCTGTTCGGAAGGAATTTCCTCAGTGTCAGAGTCATCAGTGCAATGCTTTTGTTTTCTTATTTTGGGTGTGGTAGATCACTTCACATTTTCAATCCTAAACTAAAGAATGGTACCCTGGCCCAACGACATCTCCTTCTATTATATCTTGCAAAGATTTGGGATATTTTCCCACCAACTTTTTGGCAACTTCTGTAGAATTCCTTTTACTCGGGCAAGAACATTTTCACATCATCTCATTCGCCACAATCCGGACCATCTCTCTTCTCATTTGAGGACTTGGTCGTTTTCCTCTATCTAAAAACTGTATAAGCTCCTCTGGGAACTTATCCCATTGTATCAGAAAGGTATCCACCCATTCTATATCAGGGCTTTGGGAACTGCTGGAACAGGATGACTGTGAACCACCGGGTGAATGATGCCACAAGGTTGCGGGAGGTTCTGGTGAGGCACTAACAGATGAGCTGCTTGTTTCAGGAGTCTGGCCTGCAAAAACACACACAAAAAGAATGGTCAGTAACACAATCTGAATGTTTTAGGCCTTCTACTGGTAGCATTCTGTTCTGCAATAAATTACTTACATCTCAGTTTCCAAGCAGCAAGGACTTTTCGGGCTTGAATTGGCCTCAATGCTGACAGCAAATCAGATTCTTCACTAAACTGAAAATCATCGTATGTCTCCACACCAAAAGACTGCAGTGTCTCTTCTAAAATATCTTTTGTCACCTCTGGAAGGTCAGGCAAGACTGATGTTACTTTAAAGGGTTAGTTCACCCAAAAATGAAAATTCTGTCATTTACCAATGTCCATGCTACATTTCTGGACCTGGGAACATTTCAGTTGTGTTGCTGTCTATGGAGGGTCAGAGAGCTCTCGGAATTTATCAAAAATAACTTAATTTGTGCTCCAAAGATGGTATTCAGAATGATAGTCAGCTTTATGTATTTCCATCACAAAAAACACAGCTGCATCATTTTGAATTAAAATAATGAGAAGTTTGCCAAACTCAGTGGACTCATCATTTTTTGACACAAGGAAATGGCCCTTTTTATAAGATGTACCTTTATACATAATGTCTGTGGATATATTAGTATCGATCTCTGAAAAGTGAAAATCTCACAGTGTATGATTAATTGACTCACTGTAAAGACTGGGGTAAAAAGTGCAACTGTCTTTGACTTGCAGAACTCTGACTGCATCCAGGTCCAGCTGAAAGATATGCCTGGTACATCTGATGTCTTTCAGATAAAGTTAGGCAGACATTTTTAAAGTTTTTCAAATGCCTGGCACATCCCTTGAAGTAGCTATGTTTACTTTCAAAACGCATCGTCCATAATTGAATCAAGGGGCCAAATTTAAAAATAAGTGCCGGATAATGTCGTAAGAAATGATGTTTTGGTTTTAACAGACTCTCAGGAAATAAAGACTTTCTTAAATCCAAATATGCTTGGATTAAAACACCAAGATAGGCTACCTGTGGTGATGAAATTTTTTGTGCACAAATCAAATCAACTATATCTTTAAGCTAAAGTGTTAACTGCCACACTTCATCATCTGGATTTTGCACTTTGTCACCAGTTAACACAGGAAGCAACCTTAGAAAATTCCAATTCTGGTTGGCTTGCCCCGAAAGCCTGGGCACCTCAGAGTTGACAGCATATGGCTTTGTGAGAGCATCAATACCTTTGTACTTGAACTGCCTGATGCGTCGGTTCAAAACTGAATTTGTAAGCCATTGTTTCTTCTTAATGAAATACTTCAAGTACAAGGCAACATCATAGGTGTAACGCCTCGTCAGGTGTGGGAGTGTTAGAGTCCATGTGCAGAGTAGTAAAGGACGGTAGGCAGAAATCGTGGTCGGGAAAACAAGGGTGGAGGGTCAAAAACCAGAAAGCACACACTCGAAAAACCAAAGCCAAAAAACACAAAGTCCAAAACTCGTAGTCAGAAAGGGAAAACGGGAAAGGTCATACACAAAGGAACTAGAACTCACAGAAAGAAAGGCTTGGCACGGACCGCAATGGGAAACAATGCTTCGCAATGAGGTTGAGGTGGCGCGCTGCTTAAATATGCCTCAGTACCGGAAGTGGCCAGAGATAGTTAATGTTCGGGTGAGGGCTCCCTCTGGTGTTCCGGCCCAGACTGTTGTGTGACAGAACCCCCCCGTCTAGGGACACCTCCAGGTGTTCGTCGTCGTGGGCGCCCCCTCGGGCGAGGGGCCGGTCTGTGGGGAAAGGTCAGGTGAAATTCTTCTATGAGTGCAGGATCCAGGATGTCCTGCCTATTGACCCAGCAGCGCTCCTCCGGACCGTACCCCTCCCAGTCCACCAAGTATTGGAGGTGGCCACCCTGTCGACGCGAGTTGAGAATGGTGCGAACCCGGTAGGCGAGGGAGCCATCGATGTCCAGGGGAGGAGGTGGTTCATGGGTATCGGAGCTCGCGGTTTGAGGTTCATGATAGGGCTTGAGCAGAGATACATGAAACATGAGCGAGATTCGATAAGAGGCAGGCAGTTCCAGGCGATATGAGACAGGATTAACCTGACGAACGATCTTGAAGGGGCCGATGAATTTAGGGCTGAGTTTGCGACAGGGTAGTTTGAGTTTCAAATTACGTGTGGATAGCCAAACTCTCTGACCCACCTGGTAGGCTGGGTGAGGCCGACGTCGGTGATTGGCCTGAATTACCTGTCTTCGTACTGCCCTTTGAAGTCGGACATGGGCTCGCTGGCTACGTCTAGCCCAGTCGTCCACTGTGGGGACATCGGAGGGTTCTTCGGTCCATGGGAATAAAGGGGGTTGATAGCCTAGTACACATTGGAACGGCATCAGCCCCGTAGAGGAATGGGTTAAGGAGTTCTGGGCATATTTGGCCCACGGGAGGAATTCACTCCATCTATGTTGCTCCTTGAGGCAGTATACTCGCAGGAACCTCCCCAGCTCTTGATTCAGGCGTTCGGCTTGACCATTGGACTGGGGATGATACCCCGAGCTCAGACTGATGTTGATCCTCAATTGCTTACAGAACTCCTGCCATACTCTAGAGGTAAACTGTGGGCCTCGGTCCGATACTATGTCCTCAGGGATGCCAAAATTTCGGAACACGTTATGAAAAATAGCTACGGCAGTTTCCATAGACGTGGGTAGGCCTTTCATAGGGACGAGTTTACACCCCTTGGAGAACCGGTCTATGATAACCATGATCGTGGTGAAGCTCTGCGACTCGGGGAGATCTGTAAGAAAGTCTATAGAGAGGTGCAACCAGGGGCATCGTGGGACGGGTAGCGGTTCCAACAGGCCCTCAGGCAAATGGCAGTCGGTTCGAGACTGGGCGCACACGGGACAGGAACGTACAAACCCCTCAACATCCTGATTTAGAGAGGGCCACCAAAAGGTCCGGCGCAGTAGCTGGGTAGTGCGGTGCATACCTGGGTGGCCGGTGCTGGGGCTTTCATGGGTCCACTTAATCAGTCGGTGACGGAGAACCATGGGCACAAACTGCTTGGAGGGTGGACAGTTTGGGGGGGGGTGACTCGGAGGTGCAGGCCCGTTCGATCTCACTCATGAAATCCCAACGTATGGGAGCAACCAGAACAGAGGGCGGAAGGATGGTGTCCGGGTGAACGGAGGGTTCGCAGACTTCATGAATTCTAGAGAGCGCATCTGCTTTTCCATTTTTGGACCCAGGACGATAGGTGACCGTGAATTTGAATTGCGAGAAAAACAATGCCCACCTGGCTTGGCGTGAGTTCAGACGCTTGGCTTCCCGTAGATAGGCTAGGTTACGGTGATCTGTGAGGATGAGGAATGGGTGAACTGCCCCCTCCAGCCAATGTCTCCACTCCTCCAGGGCAGCCTTCATGGCTAGCAGTTCCTTGTTACCCACGTCATAGTTAATCTCCGTCGGTGTCAGCTTACGAGAGAAGAAGGCACATGGATGTAATTTGCCTGACTCTGGCTGGCGTTGAGAGAGCACCGCCCCAATAAGTCTGGTCGGGGGTGCCGGAGTATGGGGGCAGACGAGAAGCTTTGCTTGAGCTTACTGAAGGCATTGCTGGCTTGGTCAGTCCATCTGAGTTTACGTGGCTTCCCCTTTAGTAACGAGGTCAAGGGACTGGCTATGGTGCTATAGTTCTGAATGAATCGGCGATAAAAGTTAGCAAACCCCAGAAATCGCTGTAAGCCTTTAATGTTGGTGAGCTCTGGCCAGGATGTGATCGCTGATACTTTGGACTGATCCATTTCTATTCCCTTGTGAGATATCACATAACCCAGGAACATGATGGAGGAACGGTGGAACTCACACTTTTCCAATTTTACGAAGAGGTTGTGGGCTGCTAAACGGTGAAGTATGTCACGAACGTGGGAAACGTGTTGCTCATAGTTGGATGAATAAATCAGTATGTCATCTATGTAAGCTATAACATGACTGTGGAGCATGTCTCTGAACACTTCATTTATCATGGATTGAAAAACCGCTGGGGCGTTGGTGAGTCCATATGGCATGACTAAGTACTCGTAGTGTCCATTCGTGGTGTGAAAGGCTGTCTTCCATTCATCTCCTTCTCGTATCCAAATCAGATTGTAGGCACTGTGCAGATTGAGCTTAGTGAATATTTTCACTCCTTGTAGCTGTTCGAGGGCGGCCAGGACTAAAGGGAGTGGATAGGGGTAAGGCACAGTGATGGCATTCAGACCGCGATAATCAATGCATGGCCGGAGCCCTCCGTCCTTTTTTCCACAAAGAAGAAACCCGCAGCTGCCGGCGATGTAGAGGGTCGGATATATCCGGCAGCGAGGGCCTCTTCGATGTAGTCCTCCCTGGCCTTTTTTTCAGGGATGGAAAGAGGGTAAATTCGACTCTTGGGTGGTGTGGTGTTAGGCAGGAGTTCTATGGTACAATCCCATGGTCTGTGTGGTGGGAGCCTGGTTGCGTTCTCTTTACTGAAAACCTCCTGCAGGTCGGAATATTCCTGAGGGAGCAATATTAGATTGGTTGAACCTGGGCTTTCTATGGGCTTTCTATGGACGTAGCGAGGCATGGACGAGGAGTGCGTTCCTGAAAGCAGTTTTTTATACAGGAAGGGGCCCACCTACGGATGTCACCGTTCTTCCAGGAGATATCGGGGTCATGAAGCTGCAGCCAGGGGAAGCCCAGTACTACAGGGTTAGATGGGGAAGAGATGACAAAGAATGATAATCGCTCACGATGGAATAACCCGAGTTGGAAGTCTATGGGTTGTGTGTGATGAGAAATAAGGCCCCCTCCGATGGGTTGGTCGTTAATGGCGGTCACACGGAGTGGGGGCATGCATGGGACAGTGGGACAATGAGACAATTGTCTCTACCTGGGATGTAGCTGGCTTCTCAGGACATCGAAGCACACGGTGGCCTGGTTTGCCACAGTAAAAGCATAGATGGAGCTTAGTGCGCCGCTCGCGCTCAGCCTCAGTAACTCGAGCCCTCCCTAGTTGCATGGGCTCGGGTAGATCCTCTGTGGGTTGCTGGACATCCATCATGCGACGTGGCATGGCACATGAACTGGTGGCTGCAGGTCGGTGTTGACGGCGCAGGTTGTCTAGACGAATGGCGGTGGAGATGTATTGGGATAGCGTCATGCTGGTGTCACGGCAGGCCATTTCCGCTTGTAATTCTGGGTTGAGTCCCTCGCGGAACACCACCAGGAGAGCTGTCGCATTCCATCCAGACTGAGCGGCCAATGTGCGGAATTTAATGGTGTAATCCGCGGCCGCGTCCCTCCCTTGGCGCAACTCCAGCAACTGTACAGACACATCCTTGCCTCCCGCTGGGTATTCAAACACTTCCTTGATCAAGTTCGCGAAATAATCCGCGGACGCTTTGACTTGGGGGTCTGAGTCCCAAACCGCTGCAGCCCAATCTAGCGCTCTTCCGGTTAGCAGAGATAATATGAATGCGCACCTGGTTCTCTCGTCGCTGTATGCCTCAGGCTGATGAGCGAAATAGTTATCGCATTGACGAAGAAAACCCCTGCAGCGATCGGCGGATCCATCGAACTTTTCGGGTAAAGCTAAACGAGGAAGTTCGATGCGTACGTGGAATGCCGACGCCGCGGCGGCTGTTTGTTCTCGCGGCTGTTGCTGAAGTTGTTGATTTGCGGCTTTCAGCGAGTCAACCTCTTCCTGATAAGCGCGAAGGAGGACTCGTTGTCGCCATAACGCCGCTCGCATCTCCGCTGGACTCATTTCAGGCGAAGCATTCTGTAATGCCTCGTCAGGCGTGGGAGTGTTAGAGTCCATGTGCAGAGTAGTAATGGACGGTAGGCAGAAATCGTGGTCGGGAGAACAAGGGTGGAGGGTCAAAAACCAGAAAGCACACACTCGAAAAACCAAAGCCAAAAAACACAAAGTCCAAAACTCGTAGTCAGAAAGGGAAAACGGGAAAGGTCATACACGAAGGAACTAGAACTCACAGAAAGAAAGGCTTGGCACGGACCGCAATGGGAAACAATGCTTCGCAATGAGGCTGAGGTGGCGCGCTGCTTAAATATGCCTCAGTACCGGAAGTGGCGAGGGCTCCCTCTGGTGTTCCGGCCCAGACTGTTGTGTGACAATAGGATAAGACACCCTCAAATATATCATGCCCTAAGCAAGGTGGGAGACCAGGCTGGCAAACATGGAAAGATTTCAGAGTATTGAAAACAGAGTTTACCTTTATGCCTTTGACGGCTTGGCTGGAATCACTCTGAAGATCACATACAGCCGAATCATAACTTTCAGGAGTGCGCTGTGGACCACAAACACTTGGGTCATCACTCAAAAACTCACTTCATGTGATTTCACAGTACCTGCAAAAGTACTGAGCATGACTGAAATTTTCAGTAAACCCACCAATGGTGTGTGAATCCAAATTATCACCAGTGATACAATACAGAGCACCTTTGATCATTTTACCATCTACAGCTATTCCATTTTCCTCCAAATCTTTTAAATCCACTAACAACTCTGAGAAAACCTTAGCACTTCCAAATTGTTTTAGGTCATTCTCTCCACACAACAAAACAGGGACATGTGATCAGTATTGGACCGCACATGCGCAGGTAAATTAGCCACAGAAAGATAGACTGCAACTACTTTGTGCTTTTTTTGGCAGCGCCAAGGGGATTGACAATTTCAAAAGAATCCTGGTAAAGAATTAGTTTCAGGCATTCTGAATTCTGGCATACTGGTTGGACAAAGTTTTTGCCATCACTTATGTCACCAAAACCATCTGACTCTGTCTCACAAGATGGTTGTGATACTGAATTCTTCCATAATTCTGATTGTAATAAGCTACTCAATGTTTGTATCACAGGTATGTAATATGCAAACCTTTGTGTCATGTTTTCATCATTTCCTAATGTTAGCTTCTTAGGCTCTATGTACTGGCTCTTGAATATATTGTTCTCAGTGGACCCTGATTGCAGAAAGAGAACAGATCTGAATTCTTTATACAATCACAGACTTTACTAACAACTTCATCTGTTAGACACATGTCATTTTTTAAAAGTGAACGTAGTTTACTTAAACTGTTCCAACTCATGCACATTTTGCATCTCTTCAACAATTGTCTGTACAGTTGAAGCTGGAAGGAGGAACTGTCCTTGCAATTTAGGTACACACAATAGACACACATTCCTAAGAAAGGACTTGGTGAAATTGTGTGGTAATTCAATGGTTTCAGGTGCTGTTGCATCATTTGAGCTTTGGGAAACATCTTCACATGCAATGATAGTAGATGACTGAGAACTACTTCCCCTGTAAATGTCACTTATGCTATAATCGGAAGATGCTCTATGTTTCCTGGACATATGAGCAGTAAACGAGGATTTAACCATAAACATATTTTTACAACCTATTACTGGACAAGCCACGGGTCGCCCCTCCACTATATGGTCTTTTAAGTGGCATATTAGTTCTTTTGCTGTATGAAACCTGCAGTCACACGACGAAATGGCACATTTAAAATCAGCAACAACAGCTCTAGCAGTAGCAGAGGATGCAGACTGGTTGTGACACAGATAAAAATGAGCTTTAAAAGCTGCGTAAGTACAAAATGTCCGCTTACAGTGAGCACTAACACACCTGAAAAAACAATGGGGTTTGTTTTGGTGAACTCTACAGTGCAACACATAACCCCTCAACATCTCTAATGTTTTGCTGCAAAACCGACACGTAATCATTTTTATGGAACTAACAATATCGCTCTGGTTTTTTCAGCCTTTAATGGTTAACTTACACCGAGTCACATACAGGTGTCACGAGTCACAAACTTTTCTCTTACCAGTGCTTCAGTCTGTGATTTTGCAAATCATCACATCTCCACTTCGCCAAGATGGCTGCTCCCGCGCTAATCAGAAATCAACTTTACTGGCTGATGATTGGACGAGGCAGAGCTCATACTTTCAAATTCAAATGCAGACATTAATTTATGCAAGAATGTACACAGTACATAGAAAAAAATGCTGCTACAGTTAAAATGACCATAAGATATGGTCATTCAGTATTACTAAATGATATTATTATTATATTAATATAAGTATTACTAAATGATATTATTCTTTAAAAAATAACCTTTTTAAATTTTGTCAATTACAATTAATTAACAATTAATAAATATTGTTTGAAAATAAAGCACTGACAAACAGCTAGGCTATGGAACAAATGACCATACCTTTATATTTAAATGTAATATTTAATGTACCATATGCAATACAATTTTTACTGTCGTCACTGACCACAAGAACCTGCAATACCTCCGAGAGGCCAAACGGCTTAACCCCCGTCAAGCCCGATGGGCCTTGTTTTTCACCAGGTTCAATTTCAAGGTCACCTACCACCCAGGGTCCAAAAATGGCAATCACCTGTACTCCCCCGACGCTCCCTCCAAACAGCCAGAACCCATAATACCACCAAGCATATTGGTCGCACCCATCCAGTGAGACCTGGACGATGACATCACATCGGCCACTGCCTCTGAGCCGACTTCCCCAGAATGTCCGTCCGACCGCACGTACGTCCCGTCATCCATACGCCAACGTTTAATCCAGTCGGCTCACTCCTCCCCAGGCACGGGACATCCAGGCATCAACCAGACTCTCTCGCTCCTACAGGGACAATACTGGTGGCCTGGGCTTACTGCGGACATCAGAAGGTACGTAAGGGGTTGTCGGGATTGTGCTATGGTGAAGACCCCTTGTCATCTATCATCTGGCAAACTTATCCCATTGCCCACTCCTCAACGCCCCTGGTCACACCTAAGAGTGGACTTTATCACTGACCTGCCAGCCTCTGAAGGTTACACCTGCATCCTGGTGGCAGTGGACTGGTTCTCCAAGGCCTGCCGCCCCATTCCTCTTAAAGGCCTCCCTACAGCCTTGGAAACCGCAGAAGGCCTGTTCCAGCACGGGGATCAGAACTTCGGGATCCCTGAAGATATTGTGTCTGATAGGGGACCTCAATTTGTGTCACATGTCTGGAAGGCCTTCTTCCGTCACCTGGGTGTGACCACTAGCCTGACTTCTGGATATCACCCACAGTCCAACGGCCAAACCGAGCATAAAATCCAAGAGATCAGTCGCTACCTACATACCTTCTGCCACCACCAGCAACTCTCCTGGCATCGCTACCTCCCATGGGCCGAGTATGCACAGAACTCCCTGCGTCAATCCACCACTGGCCTCACTCCTTTCCAGTGCATACTCGGATTCCAGCCTCCATTGTTTCCCTGGTCCGACGAACCTTCCACGCTCCCCTCAGTCCAACATTGGTTCCAGGAAAGTGAGAGAATCTGGAACTCCACCCACCAGAGATTACAACAGGCCATCCGGCGCCATAAGTGGGCAGCGGACACCCGAAGGGAGGAAACACCAAATTACCAACCCGGACAGAAGGTGTGGCTCTCGACAAGAGACATCCGATTACGTCTCCCCTGCAGGAAGCTCAGCCCCAAATACATCGGCCCGTTCCTCATCTCCCGTCTCATCAACCCGGTTACAGTGCAACTCCAACTTCCATCACACTACAAAATTCACCCCACATTCCATGTATCTTTACTTAAACCTTATGTCTCACCTGTCTCTCCTTCTCCCTCCACAGAGTCCGGCGATGCAGTAGATCCCTCTCTCCCTCCGGTGGTCGAGGACGACTCTGTTAATATGGTGAAGGAGATCCTGAGGTCCCGGCATCATGGTGGCCGTCTCGAATACCTGGTTGACTGGGAGGGGTATGGTCCGGAGGAAAGGTCATGGATCCCTCGTCATGACATCTTGGACCCCAACCTCCTCGCGGACTTCCACACCCATCACCCAGAATACCCCGCTCCGCATGCTAGAGGCCACCTGCCGCGACCCTGAAGACCCCGGCCCTCAGGAGCGGACCATGGAGGGGGGGGGGGGTTCTGTCACAGGCACGCCGGACCCGACCCCTGTAGACAGAGGCATCCTTGACCACTGGAGGGAGAGGGGGATCCACTGCATCGCTGGACTCTGTGGAGGGAGAAGGAGAGACTGGTGAGACATGCAGTTTAAGTAAAGAAACATGAAAAGGAGGGTGAATTTTGTAGTGTGAAGGGAGCTGGAGTTCTACTGTGACTGGATTGATGATCCGAGAGATGAGAAATGGACCAATGTATTTGGGACTGAGTTTCTTGCAGGGTAGGTGTAACCAGATGTCTCTGGTAGAGAGCCACACCTTCTGTCCGGGTTGGTATTTGGGTGCTTCTGTCCTCTGGGTGTCCGCTGCCCGCTTATGGCGCCAGATGGCCTGTTGCAGTCTCTCGTGGGTGGAGTTCCAGACTCTCTCACCCTCTTGGAACCAATGTTGAACCAAAGGAACTGTGGAGGGTTCGTCTGACCAGGGAAACAACGGAGGTTGGAATCCGAGTATGCACTGAAAGGGGATGAGGCCGGTGGTAGACTGGCGCAGTGAGTTTTGTGCATACTCAGCCCAGGGGAGGTAACGATGCCAAGAGTGTTGCTGGTGGTGGCAGAAGGTACGCAGATAGCGACTGATCTCCTGGATTTTACTTTCAGTCTGACTGTTAGATTGAGGATGATACCCAGAAGTCAGGCTAACTGTCATACCTAGGCGACGGAAGAAGGCCTTCCAGACACGAGACACAAATTGGAGTCCTCTATCGGAAACAATGTCTTCTGGGATGCCGAAATTCCGAAAGAGATGCTGGAACAGGCCTTCTGCAGTTTCCAAGGCTGTGGGGAGGTCCTTAAGAGGGATAAGGCGACAGGCCTTGGAGAACCGGTCCACTGCTACCAGGATGCAGGTGTAATCATCCGAGGCAGGCAGGTCGGTGACAAAATCCACTCCTAGGTGTGACCAGGGGCGTTGAGGAGTGGGCAGTGGAACCAACTTGCCCGATGGTAGCTGTTGAGGGGTCTTGGCCATAGCACACTCCTGACAACCCCTGACATACCTTCTGACATCTGAGGTTAGGCCAGGTCACCAGTATCATTCTTGCAGGAGTGAGAGTGTCTGTTGATACCCGGATGCCCTGTGCCCAGGGAGGAGTGAGCCAACTGGATTAGACGTTGGCGTATGGATGACGGAATGTACGTGTGGTCCGACGGACATTCTAGGGGAGTCGGCTCGGAGGCACTGGCTGATATGATGTCGTCATCCAAGCTCCACTGGATAGGAGAAACCAACGCGCTTGGCGGTAGTATGGATTCTGGCTGTTTGGAGGGAGCGTCGGGGGAGTAAAGACGGGAGAGGGCATCTGCCTTGCCATTCTTGGAGCCTGAGCGGTAGGTGACCTTGAAGTTGAATCTGGTGAAAAACAGGGCCCATCGGGCTTGACGGGGGTTAAGATGTTTAGCGTCCCACAGGTATTGCAGATTTTTATGATCGGTGACGACCGTGAATGGATGACGTGCTCCCTCCAGCCAGTGCTTCCACTCTTCCAGGGCTAGCTTAATGGCCAGTAACTCCCTGTTCCCCATGTCATAGTTCTGTTCACATGGAGAGAGTTTCTTTGAAAAGTAGGCACATGGATGGAGTCATGCCGGACTACCATGCTCCTGGGAAAGAACCGCCCCCGCTCCAGTGGTGGAAGTGTCCACCTCGACAAGAAAGGGATGATCGGGGTCATAATGAGATAGAAGGGGAGCTGACACAAAGCGTTGTTTTAGGAGGTGGAAGGCTCGATCAGCTTCGGGGTTCCATTGCAGGGTCTTGGGCCCCTTTCTGAGGAGGTTCGTGAGAGGGGCGACGATGGAGCTGTACCCCCCGATAAACCTCCTGTAGAAATTGGCAAACCCCAGGAACCTCTGCAACTCCTTCATCGTGGTGGGGATCAGCCAGGCAGTGATGGCTTCCACCTTGCACTCTTCCATTCTGAGGCTGTCAGGACTGATGACATATCCTAGGAAGCTGGTGGAAGTTAAATGGAAGGAGCATTTCTCAGCCTTTAAGAAGAGGCGGTGTTCCCAGAGTTTCTGGAGGACGGTTCTGACATGAAGAACGTGTTCGGTTTTGTCCCAAGAGTACACCAGGATGTCGTCGATGTAAACGATGAAGAAGCGGTGTAGGTACTCCCGGAACAGTCCCCGGAACAGGAATGGACAGAAGTTGTTGTTGGTGTGGACTCTCTATGGACATGGACCGAAGAGGTAAGGTAGGGATTTCGGGCACCTGGAGCAGGAGGTTGGGAAAACAGCGGTGAAAGCAGCCTCCTCCCCACTTTAGAATCTCACCGGTGGCCCAGGAAATGGTAGGAGAGTGCTCCATAAGCCAGGGGCGTCTGAGGATAATCTCTGATGTGGACCTCTCTAGAACCAAAAAGTGGATGTTCTCAGAGTGCAGGAAGCCGATCCTCATGTGAACTGGCCCCACAAAGTAGCGCACTGTCCCCCGTCCTAGTGGGCTACCAGTGATGGAGTGGATGTGGTAGTGGACGGGGTTAGGGCTCTTCTTGAGGTTCAGCTGATGGCAGAGGTCGGCGGAGATGAAGTTGCCGGTTGATCCAGAGTCTAGAAGCACGTGAACTGTAATGGGAGATACACTGCATATCAGTTCTATGGGAGTGGTGAGTGGTTTTAAGTGATTAGGAGAATAGATAATAGTACTCACCACGGGGCGTACTGGGCGTGAGGGACATGCAGGCAGTGCATGTCCCGGTTGGCCACAGTAGAGGCAGAGGCCCTGGGTCAGCTGGCATTGTCTCTCAGAGGGTGACAACCTAGAATGTTCCACCTGCATGGGTTCAGAGTCTGGCTCTAGAGAGGTGGAGGAGGGGGAGATCTCAGGATGGAGATGGAAAGTTGGTGAGGGTGACAACCCCAGGTCCGCCAGAGACTCGAATGGCTGTCTGAATGAACATTTCCAACCCAATGGAGTCATCCATGGTGGCGAGCTGCAGACAAACCCCTGGTTCGAGTCCCTGACGATAGGTGGTTAACAGGGCATGCTCGTCCCACCCACTGGCAGCAGCTAGAGTGCGGAAGTGCAAGGTATATTCAGTGATTGAGTGATTACCTTGTGTTAGGTGATATAGTTGCTCTCCAGCACTCGTATCCCCTAAGGGCTTGCCGAAGACCTCTCTGAAATAAGTGACGAAAGCATCAACGGACTGAAGAACCGGGCTGTTCTCCTGCCAGAGGGAATCAGCCCAGCGTAGTGCTTTCCCAGTCAAAAGCGAGATGATAAATGCAATTTTTGCCCTGTTGGTGGGAAAGCAGTGGGGTTGCATTTCCATCGCAAGTTGACACTGGAGCAGGAAGCCACTGCAATTCTCTACCGACCCGGAGTAGAGGGAGGGCGTGGCCATCGGGCCGGCTGGGCACACTACCTCCGGGATCAGCGGTGGGTACGCAGCTGCGGTGGAGTCAGCGGCGACAGTGGGCTGAGATGCGATGGAATCCGCAGCGGCCATGGGCTGAGATGCGGTGGTTTCCTGCAGCGCGGGGAGCACTCTCTGCAGCACACTGACGAGCTGTTGGATGGTGTCAGCGGCTGCTGGATCCATGCTGTTCAGCGGTCTGGTCTTCTGTCAGAGACACACCAGAGGGGAACAGACAATGGAAGATTTAAACCCCGGAAGGGGTATGTTTATTAATAATAATGCGGGTGGAAAAAGGAATGTGGTGAATACGGAAGCCGGAGCCAGAGGGAGATGCAGATTCCGTGCACGGAAGTAAGTAGTGTCGGGGAGAGCAGCAAGTGTGGAGGGAAATAAGGAGGAGAAGTTTGTTTGGTTTAGTATTTTACAATTGCATTTTTAATACTTACAAAATATTACTGTAAATTTAACACAGTTTAATTGTTTTTCTATTTACAATTTTTATGTCATGATTTTACAAAATTTCACTGTTAATTTCACAGACATTTTTTACAGTGTATATATATATATATATATATATATATATATATATATATATATATATATATATACTACCAGTCAAAAGTTTGGACATACCTTTTAATTCAATGTTTTTTGTTTAGGGATTTATTTTCTATATTCTAGAACAATACTGGAAATTTCAAAACTATGAAATGACTTAAGTAATCCATATGTAATGACAACAAAAAACAGTCAGTTCTTGTATATATATATATATATATATATATATATATATATATATATATATATATATATATACATACATATAGTAGGACACATATAGTAGGACCCTGATTCACGAACACATTAACCCACGATTGAATTGATTCACGAACAAAAATATATATAAAAATGCTGTTTGATTCACGAACATGGTCCAATTGCCAAAATTTGAAAAATGCGGGCAATTGCTCATCTCATGTGGGTGCATCCGAGCCGCTATGGGGGCCGCCATCTTCTTATTGTAGGGTACTGTACATATCCCATGCACTTCCCACGCACTTCCACCCACCCTTAGTCTGTTTTTGATTTCGGTCTTGAGTAATGGAAAAGTGGAGTGATGTCCAGTGTTTCCTTGAGTTGTACCATCCAAACAAAATTGTTACGAACAGAATCGTGAACATTGTCAATGAAAATTTAATGAATCATTTTAGAACAGTTATGCTAGGAAGGAAAAGGCAACAGACATTGGATAAGTTTGTGATTAAAAGTGCAAAAAAAAACCCCAGAAGAGATGAATCTCCAGAACGAGATTTCCCCGACCTGGATACGGGGCGCTCTCCCTCTGTGCAATAACTTCCTCCCCACCCACCCTCCTCTTCTCTCGTCCATCAAGCCAGAAGCTGTCAGCCAACGTAAGTGTTCACTTTTTAAATGTTTTTTTAATTTTAGTTTACTATTACAAATTATATTCTTCTTCTTCTTTCGGCTTTTCCCTACAGGGGTTGCCACAGTGAATCATCCCTCTCCACCTATCTCTATCTTCTGCATCCTCAACACTTACACCCACTAGCTTCATATCCTCATTTATTACATCCATATAACTCCTCTTTGGCCTTCCTCTTCCTCTGCCTGCCTGGCAGCTCCATGTCCAACATTCTCCTACCAATATAGTCACTCTCCCTCCTCTGGACATGTCCAAACCATCTTAACCTGGCCTCTCTAACTTTGTCCCCCAAACATCCAACATGAGCTGTCCCTCTGATGTACTCGTTCCTAATCCTGTCCAACTGTGTCACTCCCAAAGAGAACCTCAACATCTTCAGCTCTGCTACCTCCAGCTCTGACTCCTGTCTCTGTCTCATGACAGAGGATGTGATACTGTCTCTAACCCATACAGCATGGCCGGTCTCACCACTGTCCTGTATCACCTTCCCCTTGATTCTCGCTGAAATTTTTCTATCACACAGAACTCCTGACACCTTTCTCCACCCATTCCAACCTGCCTGCACTCGCTTCTTTACCTCTTTCCCACACTCTCCATTACTCTGGACTGTTGACCCCAAGTACTTAAACTCCTGTACCTTCTTCACCTCTTCACCCTGTAATCTTACTGTTCCACTTCCCTCACTGTCATTCACACACATGTACTCTGTCTTACTACAAGTGACTTTCATTCCTCTTCTCTCCAGTGCAAACCTCCACCTCTCCAGGTTTTCCTCCACCTGCTCCCTGCTCTCACTACAGATCACAATGTCATCTGCAAACATCATTGTCCAAGGAGACTCCTGTCTGACCTCCTCTGACAACTGGTCCATCACCACAGCAAACAGGAAGGGGCTCAGAGCCGATCCCTGATGCAGTCCCACCTCCACTCTGAACTCCTCTGTCTGACCTACAGCACACCTCACCACTGTCCTGCTCCTCTCATACATGTCCTGCACCACTCTGACATACTTCTCTGCTACTCCTGACTTCCTCATACAGTACCACAGCTCTTCTCTTGGCACCCTGTCATACGCTTTCTCCATGTCTACAAACACACAGTGCAACTCTCTCTGACCATCCCTATACTTCTCCATCAACATTCTCAGAGCAAAAATTGCATCTGTTGTGCTCTTTCTGGGCATGAAGCCATACTGCTGCTCACAAATTTCCACTACCTTCCTTAACCTAGCTTCCACTACTCTTTCCCAGAGCTTCATTGTATGGCTCATCAACTTTATCCCCCTATAGTTGCTGCAACTCTGCATGTCACCCTTATTCTTAAAGATCGGCACTAATACACTTCTTCTCCATTCCTCAGGCATCTTCTCACTCTCTAAAACCCTGTTAAACATTTTTGATGATTAATATTAATAATGTGCAGAACTTTTATTGAGATCTCTGTATAGGCGGAGCTGTCAGCCGTGACGTCACAGAAATAAAAACAGTTTCTAAAACTGGTTAGGCTGGTCAGGACAAAAACTGATTAACATGTAAAAGATACATTTTACTCACGTGTCGCAGCATCACGTCATGTGTAGTTTGGACACGGTGTAAGACAAATCTCAATTCAAAATTCAAGCAACAATTTAAAAGTCTATAATTAAAATAAGACTGAGCTTTTTATACTAGATCTTCTTTACATTTGGGTAATAAGCCCACTCTCGATCAGTGAGTGCCCCCTTCCCACACTACCCTGGTTTGCTTTTGTATACTGTAGCTCACTGTAGTTATTTACATATGAAAGCTAAACCCAGGCCAAAGTGATAGGAATATGGGGGGTCAACTGCCAAGCTTATTCCACATCAGTTTTTGGCAGTTCCCAACAATTATCTGTGCTGCCTGCACATTCCTGTGAACAGTCGTTAACCTGAAATTCTGTGTCATTAACTGACAAAAATCACACTTTTCATGCAGTGAGCACAGTGAAATTTGTTCTTTGAATATCCCAACCTTGGAGGTTGGAGGTCAGAGCACAGGGTCAACTATGATTCAGTGCCCCTGGAGCAGAGAGCCTTGCACAAGGGCCCAGCAGTGGCAGCTTGGCAGTGCTGGGGCTTGAACCCCCAAACTTCTGGTCAATGACCCAGAGACTTAACCACTTGAGCTACCACCGCCCAATGCCATGAGAGACATGGGTACTGAAGCTACAATCATGTCTGAGGACACATACAGCAAATTACCTGTTAAATCACCTGCAGGGCTGAAAAACGTGTGTCTCTGAAATGCAGACACTGAAAAAGAGATTTAAGCAACAGACAGAGTAAAAGTGCCATTCAGAATTGACACAAAAGTAATAAGTATAAGTTGCCATGGGCTCACAACTCATCCCAGCCTATACATCTGAAGGCAAAGGGCCACACTATGCCATTTCATTTTCAAGATTTCACTGTGACACCAGAGTGTAAATGTTTTTGGGGTGCGGCTGATGACCCAAAACCAGAACTCCCTGCTGTTATAGAGCCTGTTAGCTTGGCTGATGGAGTGTCTTCAGGCAGTATAATGGTTAAAATGGAAGAAAGGATCATTGTCAGGCTATGCAACGTCACAGCTTTCAGACCCTTATCATGGGGAGTCTGTTTGGGTGTACTCATTGAAGCATATTCTGATGCTCAAGAGGAGAGAGAGAGCCTAATCAGTTCCAGTTGATGTTCAGTTCTATGCAGGTGGGGATATGGTGCCACAAGACTATAACAATGAGACCCCAGACCCCAGCACAATGTAAGAAGGGTGTCATTACCAAACGCTCTTGATCTTCCAGAGAACCTCGGGCAGTTGTTCATTCTGCAAGTGAAACATTTACTGAACAGCTGCAGGAGATGTTAAAAGCTCTACTGAGTGAGCACCAAGCAGTTTTTGCAACAACCAGTGATGATCTGGGGAAGTTTTTCACTCTGCAGCACAGCATCAACACAGGAATGGCAAAGCCTGTTAGACAGCCAGTACAATGTACCCCTTTAAGGTTCTGGAATGAGGAGGAAACACATCTCAAGAAAATGTTTGATTCAGGTATTGTTCCCTCAAGCTCTGAATGGGCATCCCATACTGTCCTCGTAAGGAAAAAGAATGTCGGGGTAGACTGATTGTCAACAGTGTAATGATCTTACCATTAAAGATGCATATCCCCTACCAAAAACAGAGGCATGCCTGAATGTGCTGGGTGGTGCAAAGACATTCTTGACACTTGACCTTCAGTGAGGACCATCAGACAGATTAAAATGAATAAAAAAGACAGATCCAAGACTGCTTTTGTGACTAGTTATGGATTATATAAGTAAACCAGAATGTCATTAGGGTTATTCAATGCATCTAACACATTCCAGAGGGCCATGGAGTTGGTTCTACAAGGGTTGCAGTGGGACACTTTGTTCATATACCTATATGTCATAATCTTCTTTGGCAAAGATGAATTGTGTGCCATGCAGAGGCTTTTGGGGATTATGGATAATGTGGGCTATGGCTAAAGCCCACAAAATGTCAGCTACTAAGGGACTAACTTCTGTTTTTTGGTCACATTGTGAGCAGAGAAGGAATTAAGACAAATCCAGCCCTGATTAATGACATTAGGGACTGGAAGACCCCATCCAGCATCCAGGTACTCCAGTCTTTCCTGGGTTTTTGCAGTTATTATAGGAGGCTTGTTGCCATGTTTGCTGAAATAAAGGAACAGAAAAAGGCCTTTGAACATATTTAAAGGAGTTTCATGACTGCACACATCTTGGTGCTCCCAATTACATCAGGACAGTTTATCCTGGACTTGGATGCATCCAACCAGAGTAACTCACAGGTACAGTGGGGGGAGAGAAGATTATCTCATTTTCCAGTGGTCTCCTCACCCCAGCTCATCAGCGATACTGTGTCACATGTAAAAAGTTGTCCCTTTTGTGAAAAGCTGCACCATTAATAAGCCAGATTTGAGGAAGATGTCGATGATGTCATCCCCTTGGCGGTAAGATGCATACACTCCTCTAACTGAATGAAATTAGTTGCACTAACCTCCAGTCATGTTAATGAAGTAGGTGCTGACAATCTAGGTCCTTCCACAAACTGGCTACAATGACTGAGCCTCAAAGGTCTTAGGGAACAACAGTTAGCTGACCCATAACTTTCAGTTCTCCATAAATGGATGTCTTATGGTTCGTTGCCTGCTAAGGAAGAAGTCATGATGCTGAGCCGACCCACCCAGATGTCCTAAGACTGTTCCTGGAATCCGATACAGACAACAGGTGCATCCTTGTTATAACTGACCAGTTTACCCATTGGGTAGAGGCATTCCCTGTCCCTGACAAGGAGTTCAGACAATAGCAAAAAGGTTGGTGTTTGACTTTATTTTATGCTTTGGGGTTCCTCTTGAAATTCACGCTGACCAAGGATGGAACTTTGAGTGCTCACTGTTCAATGAAGTTTGTCACCAATTACAAGTCACCAATACTTGGACCACTCCATATCATCCAGCTTCAAACAGCCAAGTGGAATAGAACATTATTGCAGATGATAAGAAGTTTTGTGGTGCAAAGTCAGCGGAATTTGGATGAACATCTTCCCTTATTCACTAAGGCATACAGGAGCACTGTGCATTCAGACACAGGCTTCACACCAAATCAGTTGATGAGAAGTTTTCCAGCCACATGACATCTGGCTAAGGACAGCTGAGGTTACTAGGGAAGCTAAAGATACACCTGTGTTAGTCCATGAACTGCAAAGTAACCTGCAGCTGTAGCATGCCAGAAATTACGTTCAGCTCAGATTCGCCAGAAGAAGGTCTATGACTTCTGAGCAAGAGAGTAGTCCTACTAATTGGGTGATCTTGTTTTAGCGAAGGTCAGTAGCACGAAAAACAGTTACAGTCCAAAACTTCAAGCTCCATGGCAAAGGCCATTCATCAACACTGTATGCCTTGGACCAGTGCTCTACTGAGTCAAAGACAGACGAAGGGAGAGAGTACTGCATCATGATCACTTAGAACCCTATCTGAGTGACCACATACCCAAAAGGATGAGTTAAAATATTTGAAAAATTTGGCTGTAGCAGGAGGCAGGTTGTTTGCCAAAGGACTGGAGAGCAGAACAATTATGAATGTCTGCAGTTAATAGTGCAAAATGGTGGAGGTTCCTGCAGGTTTGGTGCTGCATTTCTGCAAATGGAGTTAGAGATTTGGTCCGGATTAATGGTGTCCTCAATGCTGAGAATTCCGGGCAGATACTTATCCATCATGCAGTACCGTCAGGGAGGCGTATGATTGGCCCCAAATTTATTCTGCAGCAGGACAATGACCCCAAACCTAGTCATTAAGAACTATCCTCAGCGTGGAGAAGAACAAGGAGTCCTGGAAGTCATGGTTTGTATCCCACAGAACCCTGATCTGAACATCATCCAGTCTGTCTGTAATTACATGAAGAGGCAGAAGGGTTTCAGGCTTACAAAAGATCTGTGCTTAGTTCTCCAAGGTGTTTGAAATAACCTTCCTGCTGAGTTCCTTCAAAAACTTTGTGCAGTTCTACCCAAGGTCACACCAATATTAGAAAAGGTGTTGTCAGCACAGGTATGCTCCTTCTTAAAGGAAAACAGTATCTTCGAAGAATTTTAGTCAGGTTTCAGGCCCTATAATAGTACAGAAACTGCACTAGTTAAAATAAAAAATAACCTGTTTTTAGCTTAGGACCAAAGCTGCATCTCAATTTTAGTTTTACTTGATCTTAGAGCTGCATTTGACACTATAGATTATAATATTCTTGTAGATCACTTACAAAATCACACAGGTATTCAGGGACAGGCATTGAAATGGTTTAGATCCTACCTGTCTGATCCATACCATTTTGTAGATCTAAATGGAGAACTGTCCAGTGTAATGCCAGTGAAATACAGGGTCACACAAGGGTCAGTTTTAGGACCTCTGCTGTTCAGACTTGATCAAGTTTCTGTTTTTAATTCAGTTTGTAAAGCAATTTCTTCCAGTGGTAATTGGTTTAAAATCAAATGTTTTATTGACATCACATTGACATCAATAATTCAGCTGTTTAGCACTTTTTCTTATAAGGCTTCATCATTTGGCATCTGCTGACTTTCCCTTTAATCTCAGTAATTTAGAAAACAACAACAAAAAATATTTCAGACTGGTTATTATTTTTTTATTTTTAATGATACCATAATGCTGTGTAATTACAATACTGAAATTACTATATTTTTTGTAATAATGTATTACCAGTTAATTAATTTACAGTTGGCCTAATTTTTCACAGTGAAAAAACCTTGACATTTCTTGTCTAAATAACAATAACAGGTATCCCTCCAAATTTGAAATTAATCTAATATTTATTTGTTTTTATTATTCCTTGAAATATATATCCTGTATTAGTTTAGCCTGTGTGGCTTATGTGAACAGAGGAATTCTCGCTGTTAAGCTGGTTTTGTAATGTCAAAAGAGTAATGTTAATTTTGGGGTCATTTTAATTTTACCTTTTGTGTTCAGACTAATGGGCAGCATGGTGGCTTAGTGGTTAGCAGTTCCTGGGTTTGAATCCCGGGTTCTACATTAGGGTGGTTGGTAATTCTAAATTGGCCATAGAAGTGAGTGTGTGGTTGTTTGTCTATATGTGTGACCCTGTGATGGACTGGCAGGGTGTACCCCTGCCTTTCGCCCTATGTGTGCTGTGTCCAGCAGACCCCTGTGACTCTAATTAGGAATAAAGCTGGTATAGACAATGGATGTGTTCAGACTAAGAAAGTGTCCAAAAGGGCCAAACACCTAATAAATAAAATATTTCTTACTTTAATTACTTTTGTGTCATTATTTTGTGTCAAGTTTTTGCATTTTTGCATGATTTGCATTTTTGACTTGTTTTTTGACATATTTTTGACATATTTTTGGCATCAATTTGATGTCATTTTGACATCAAATTGCCCACTGGGTACTAGCTGGACAGTGAAAGACTTGGGCGTAATATTAGACAGCAACTTGTCCTTTAAAAATCATATTTCTAATAATACAAAAACAGCCTTTTTCCATCTTAGAAATATTGCCAAGCTTAGCAACATTTTATCTGTATCTGATGCAGAAAAACTAGTTCATGCATTCCTGACCTCCAGACTGGACTACTGTAATGCATTACTAGGTGTTTGTCCTGCATCTTCAATAAACAAGCTACAGTTAGTCCAGAATGCAGCAGCCAGAGTTCTTACCAGATCAAGAAAATATGATCATGTAACCCCAATATTATCATCCCTGCACTGGCTACCTGTTAAACTTAGAATTGATTACAAACTAGCACTACTTAAATACATGGCTCTAAATGGTTTAGCTCCCACCTATCTAACCAGTCTTCTGACATGCAACAAACCACCACGCTCTTTAAGATCACAAAACTCTGGACTTCTGGTAGTTACCAGAATATTACGTCTACTTTGGAAACTTTGGAATAGTCTTCCTGACAGTGTTCGGGGTTCAGACACAGTCTCCCAGTTTAAATGTAGATTAAAGACTTATCTCTTTAGCCTGGCATACATTTAACACATCCCATAACCTTGTGCTCCAGTACATCTGATTAAATGCACATTTATACATTTCAATTCAATTTATTTGTATAGCACTTTTAACAATGGGTATTGTCTTAAAGCAGCTTTACAGAAGTATATTTAATTTTTTTACAGAAAATTAAAGTTAAAAAAGTTTAAAGTTAAGCTACTAGTTTATGCCTAACATTTATCCCTAATGAGAAGCCTGAGGAAATAGTAGCAAGGAAAAATTCCCTGAGATGAGAAGTGTGAGTAAGAAACCTTGAGAGGAACCAGGCTCAGAAGGGAACCCATCCACATTTGAATGACACTGGATCATGTAATGTTTCAGAATCAGCTTTATTTGCCAAGTGTGTGCAGACACACAAGGAATTTGTTGTGGTTTTATTTAAGGTGCTCTTGATACTTGCATACATGCATACATACATACATAGAGTCATGTGAAAAAATTAGGACACCCCATTGAATATTCAGTTCTTTATTAAGAAATGTCAAAGGTCCTTAAACTGACGCTTGTGGGACCCTGGACAGTTCTCCATTTAAATCTACAAAATGGTATCAATCAGACAGGTAGAATCTAAACCATTTTAATGCCTGTCCCTGAATACCTGTGTGATTTTGTAATCGATCTGTATCGAATATAGTGATCTATATTGTCGAATGCAGCACTAAGATCAAGTAAGACTAATACTGAGATGCAGCCCTGGACCGGTCATTTGTGATTTTAACTAGTGCAGTTTCTGTACTATGATGGGGCCTAAAACCTGACTGAATATCTTCAGAGATATTGTTTTCCTGTAAAAAGGAGCATAGTTGAGCTGACACCTTTTCTAATATTTTAGATATAAACAGAAGGTTTGAAATTGGTCTGAAATTTGTTACTTCATTAGGGTCTACTTTAGCTTTTTTAAGAAGAAGCTTAATAACTGTCAACTTGAGAGGTTTAGGGACGTGACCTAAATATAGTGAGGAATAAATAATGTTTAGAAATGGCTCTCCATCTGTATGTGTCACTTCTTTCAGTAATCTAGTTGGAATTGGATCTAACAAACACGTTGATTTAGTCGTGCTCATAAGTTTAAATAGCTTTTCCTGCCCTATACCTGTAAAACATTGTAGCTCTAGATGTGGAGCTTTAGGCTGGTTGGGTTGTATGGTTGGGCCTAGGACGATCCCAGAAAACATTCCAGTTATCAACAAAGGCTAATTTCTGATCATTCCGTTTCACAAAGGGCAGTGTGGGAGTAATTTTTATGATTTTAAAGTGTGATTTTAAAGATTTTAATGTGTTTAAAGTGTATACGAATGCATTCTTGTTTGTGTTTGTATAAAACAATAAGAATCAGAGGACAGCATGAGGGAGTCAAGGGTTGAAGGAGATAAAGCTGGGAGTAAATGGGAAGAAAAATGCAATTAAAACTTTGGCTAGTGCAAATGTAATAGAAAAAGAGCAATAAATTAAAATTAAGCACTAAAAGACAGAGCAGCGGCTCTGAGACTTTCCCATGCTGTCCTTGGAGGTCAAGTGAGCTGTTTGATGAAAACAAGCTGGAAAAGTCCCAATGATAAGGGCAAAGACGTCCATTATTTTTTATGACTGACCTCGAAAGTTTAATTATAATTAAATGTGAAAAAAGTTAAAAAGTAAAAGATAATGGTGTCCAAAAAGAACCTGATGCTGCAAAAAGAAAATGGGAGGGACTTCCCCAGCACAGAGGGGTTGGTTTGAATGTTATTAAAAGATAAGAGAAAATAATCTTAATCTTGTATCTGCATTCATCCAGTCTGCTTAGTTTGGCTTCTTTAGAGTCTTGCTAAAGCTGAGCTCATTGGGTCAATGTGGAGTTGGAGTCAGATAATAGCAAAGTATTAATTAAGCAGTATTAAATAGAGCACTACTGCATTGGATAAAAATATTTTCCACAAGATCTCGAAAATGGGGGGCAGTGGAGGGGGAGAGGTCCTTGCCTGGGGTCTGGCTCATGTCTTCTGCTGCTGCTGTATCCAGGCTCCGTAGGACCCTGGAGTCGGAGTGAACGAAACCTGGGCAGGCCGTGTCCTTGGTGCGATGGACCTGGGCAGAGAAGCACATGGGGTTCAGGTTGTGGGAGGATTTGTTTCATGCCATGAATTTACCTGGGACAGGTGCGCGTCAGTCCGGGACGATTCAAGCATGGCTTTCCACTGTCACAGCTGGGCCTGCCTCACCTGTAGGTCACAGATCTGCTTCTCCACGGCCTCCAGCTCCAAATCCACGAAGTGCAGCTCAAAGGTAGACACACAACTGACATGGTGTTTAAGAGCAGTAGAACAACAGAGATAATTGGTGTGAGAAAAATAAACAAACTTGTGGTAGCTGGGCTAACGGGCAAGCAATGCTAATGGGCTAACCAGAGTGGTATGCATTCTTTATAACAGTGTAGCAATGGTCCAGTATATAGCTATCTCTGGTGGGGCATGTGATGTGCTGTCTGTATTTAGGCCGTTCACGGGTGAGATTAAAACGGGTGAGCTTTATTAAAATCACAGAGACTGATGATGAAAGAGTCCGGATAATGCTGCTCTGTGTGTGTGATCTTGCAATCTAGCAATGGGGTTATTAGTGGTTGTAGTGTTCTCGTGCAGTGTGTTGAAAGTCTGACTAAACACCAAGTTAAACCATAGCCAATAAAGACAGAGTCTTAGTAAGGTTGATTCATTTACTGTCACTTTTCCTCATTAACATTTGCGATTAAAAATGTAATAAAACAATACAGCAATTCAGTGTTTGTGTCCTGGCTAATATTGCATTATAAGTGATCATAAAATAAACATAAACTACTATTCTCCTTGGAGTAGCAGTTACAATGGCTATTAGCATCACTGAAAGCTTGTACACAATGGGAAACAACTGTTTTTAGCAACTTAGCAAACATATTTATAACAAAATCATTACTAATATATGATCTTTAACATGTCTAATGACATATACATGAACTTATGGCATTGCATCTATGATGTTTTTTAGTGAATGCAACGGATTATCAGAGAGAGCACATGTCTGTCTCATTGTTTTCATGCATAAGCAGGAGCCCTAACAGGAAGTGACTAAACAGGAAGTAACTTATCACATGAAACAAATAATATAAATTTTTACAAACGTGGTAGATTAAGGAGAAATAATTATGAACTTCACCTTTTTACTTGAAAATATGTACCAAAAATATTTAAAGCAGATATTTGAAAGTTTAATTTCTTAAAGGGCAACACACTCCCCGCCTGACCTATGTGAGGTCACTATGAACTTGTGAGCAGGCTAAACCTTAGTCTCTAGATCAGTCTTTGGGTAGAAGCAGAACAAATTCTGCAATTGGTCTTAGAAAGGTTTTTATATTGCCTTGGTCAGTTGTGACCTCAACCTTTCTTACATGTCCATCCTTTCCAGGGAATATGGCAGAAATTCTGCCCATAGGCCAACAGTTGCGGGTTATCTGCTTGTCCCTGAGAAGAACTAGATCTCCCACTTGAGGGTTTCAGCGAGCTGCTGTCCACTTTTTTCTGTGTTTGCAAGAGCCTGAACTTGTCTCAAATGCTTGGTGTACAGGTCCTTGTCCGAGAAATCTCCAGGAGGAGGTGAAACTCCTGTCTTCTATGTAAGGAGAACTGATGGTGAAAGTATGAAAGGTTGTTCTGGGTTTGCAGACACAGGTACGAGTGGTTGTGCATTAGTAATAGCAGTAACCTCTGCCATTCTTCTCTAGAATTCTTCTTCCAATGCCGATCGTGCACTCCCAAGAGCCCCCCATGTGAGAACTGTGTGGGGAGTTGACTTCCCAGATGCATCCTTGCTCACTGAGGTACCTCTGCACCATTTTGCCCCTTCCAAGCTCCTTGCCTGCCCCAATGAAATTGGTACCACAATCAGAACAGAGCTGTTTCGCAGGGCCTCTGAGTGCAAAGAACCTCCTGAGAGTGTTTATGCAACTTGACGCATCCATAGACTCAATGACCTCAACATGCACAGATCTTGAACTCATACAGCAAAACATGATGGCCCACCGCTTGTTCTCCGCCTGTCCTCCTCTGGTGCGTCTGCTTGTGACAGACATGGTCAAATACAAATAATAGATGTTTCACTTGCTCATGGTGATGATGAACGAGCAGTAGGGATATGTGGCTATCTTTGGTAAGAATTATTGGGTTCTTTTCTGCAGTTGCAACCTTAGAGTACTTTAGTCATCCTCCAACACAAATGAAATTATCCTCCATGATCGGACTGAGTTTCCGCAAGTGGCTACTTTTGGATACAGCTTGGTTAGCTAGGAGGGTTGACAGTTATTTGGCAAATGCAGGCTTTTGTGTAGCTTTAAGGATAACATTCCTTCCTTGGTCCATTTCATCTGGAGTATGAGGTAGGTCATATCTGTGCCAACTTTTGCATTTGCTGTTTTGGTTCGCTTGAAGAATTTTGCCATGTGAACTAGAAGTGCTACTCCTCTTACTAGGGAGGTGAAGGTGTAGAACTGTTGGAATCAGTGAGAGGTAAGCTCTGGTTCTTCCAATTTGTTAGCACATGTTTGTACTTGTGCATGGATTTCTGAGTCATTTTCAGTTTTTCATTTAGCTCAAATGTCTCAGTCAATTGTGTTTTTCCTGCAGATGGCTGATGCAGGAAGGAGGAACCGGTGAACCAAGAAGTCTGCACAAGACACGATGCAGGTAAGGATTGCGACGCATGATCTGCAGGGTATTCTTCCATACGTACATAGTGCCACTGCTCAGGTCTCGAGGACTGATGAAAGCGTTGGACTCTATTGTGAACATACACATAGAATCGCTTTGACTCATTATAAATGTAGCCGAGCACCACTTTGCTGTCTGTAAAGAACTTTATGTCATTGACCTCTAGATCTAGCTTATCCTTAAAGAGATATGCCATCTCCACTGCTAAGACAGCAGCACACAGCTCAAGCCTTGGGATTGTGGGTTTGGACAGGGGTGCTAGTTTCACCTTGCCCATAACGAATCATAGGGTCAAGTTCAACTTGCCTATCTTTCTGAAGTGCTTTCAGATATGCCACAGCACCTATGGCCTTAGTTGATACATCCAAACATACACACAATTCTGTGTGCACTGCTTCGGTTAGTGAGGTTGTGGTGTATGTACATGGGACATAAAGCTGTTCTAGGTCTTGGAGAGAATCCCTCCAGGCTTCCCATTTGCTGAGATGTTCCGCTGGGAGGAATGTGTCCCAGTCTGACTATTCAGAGGTAAGTTCTCTGAGACAGGTGCCAATAGACCCAGAGTATTGAAAACACTGTTGACAGTGGAGAGGAGTAAATGGCAGGTGAGTGGTTTGTTGATGCAGAGTCGATGCAGAGTAGATGAATATGTCGGTTGTGATCTTCCATAGCAGACCTAAACTCCGTTGTGTGGGTGGGTCTCCACTCAGATCTAGGTCCTTGATTTCTAGAGCACACTCTTCGGGTGGAAAGGCTTCCATGACTTTTGCAAGCAAACTTGTGCAAACGGAGGTTCGACTCAACTAGTGAGGCATGTGTTCGTTGGAGCAAGGGAGAAATATTTATCTGTCCAGTTCTGGACCTCATGCTTTCCTTTATGTCCAGCCCATTAATCTCTGATTTACTGAACAGGAAGATGATGTTATTTACATTAACATTTCTGACGTACAAAAGTGCTTTAAGTTTCTATCAATGAATATATTAACACTGGTTCAATAGGTAACAGACTAAAGATACTAGTAGCCATAAAATTGAGTTCTCTAATTTTGTCATACCAAAATTAAAAAATATTTTTGAAGAGAGAGGAAAAAATACACAGTGATTATCTTCACCCATGAAAATCTTTTAGAGGGAAAGTTTGTGGAGATTCAGGAGAACAGATCTCCTAATAACTAATGACTAATAACCCCAACATGACTAATAACCCCAACACCACTAATAACCCCAACACGACTAATAACCCCAACATAACTAGTAACCCCAACATGACTAATAACCCCAACACCACTAATAACCCCAACATCACTAATAACCCCAACATGACTAATAACCCCAACACCACTAATAACCCCAACATCACTAATAACCCCAACATGACTAATAACCCCAACACCACTAATAACCCCAACATCACTAATAACCCCAACATGACTAATAACCCCAACACCACTAATAACCCCAACATCACTAATAACCCCAACATGACTAATAACCCCAACACCACTAATAACCCCAACACGACTAATAACCCCAACATAACTAGTAACCCCAACATGACTAATAACCCCAACACCACTAATAACCCCAACATCACTAATAACCCCAACATGACTAATAACCCCAACACCACTAATAACCCCAACATCACTAATAACCCCAACATGACTAATAACCCCAACACCACTAATAACCCCAACATCACTAATAACCCCAACATGACTAATAACCCCAACACCACTAATAACCCCAACATCACTAATAACCCCAACATGACTAATAACCCCAACACCACTAATAACCCCAACATCACTAATAACCCCAACATCACTAATAACCCCAACACCACTAATAACCCCAACATCACTAATAACCCCAACATGACTAATAACCCCAACACCACTAATAACCCCAACATCACTAATAACCCCAACATCACTAATAACCCCAACACCACTAATAACCCCAACATCACTAATAACCCCAACATCACCAATAACCCCAACACCACTAAAACCTCAACTTCACTAATATCCACAGCACAACTAATAACCACTACCAGTCAAAAGTTTGGACACACCTTCTATGTTTTTTATTTAGTGACTTATTTTCTACATTCTAGAACAATACTGGAGATTTCAAAACTATGAAATAACACACATGGATTTATGTACACATGTAATGACAACAAAAAACACCAGTCAGTTGTTATTTTAAGACACGAAGGTCAGGTGTTCTGGAATAGTTCTTGCAAGAACAGTATTGTCAAGTGCATTTGCAAAACCCATCAAGCACCATGATGAAACTGGCTCACATGAAGACCATCCCAGTAAAGCAAGACCAAAACTGACCTCTGCTGCAGAGGAGAAGTTCATTTAGAGTGACCAGCCTCAGAAATCACCAATTAACAGCGCCTCAGATTAGAGGCGTTATGAAGGCTTTACAGAGCATCAGTAGCAGACATATCTCAATATCAACTGTTCAAACGACATTATTGTATATTTTGGCCACCTTCAGCATTGTTTTACAGTGTAGAAGGAAATAAACATCAGGAAAGACCATGTAAATAAAAGGTGTGTCCAAACTTTTGACTGGTAGTGTATACAGTATGTATATATATATATATATATATATATATATATATATATATATATATATATATATATATAGTCAAAAGTCAAAGTCAGAGAAGCTTTATTGTGACTTCAACCATATATAGCAGATGCAGTACACAGTGAAGTGAAACAACGTTCCTCCTTGACCAGAGGTGCTACACAGAACACAGACAAAGTACAAAACATAAAGATAAAAAAAATTTGAGAAATAAGCTAGACATACAACAGAAGTTCACAGGATGGCAAGACAGGAGAGTGCAAACAACATATAGACCGACTTTGTGCAAAGAACAGTGTACACAGTGAGTGCAGATATTAAAGTTAACATGTAAACAGTATTAATATAAAATGTAAAGTGAAATGTAAAGTGACGTGTGTGCAAACAGGACAATTAGTGTGTGTGTATATGTCCAGCACAGTTCAGTTCTATATATATATAATATATATATATTAATCTATAAAAATCGTTAAAGATATAACAATATAGGTGTCAAAGACTAATAGTAAATATTAGAAAAACAGACATTTGGGAGAGATGTGTTGCTAAAATATAAGAGTTTTATTAAATAGGCATAGGAATAATAAACACACAAAAAGTAGCCAGAGATTATTTTCATGGCATCACATTTGGCATCAAATATCTTTTTGCTGCCTCGGGGTTGTAGGTAAGCAGTGGTGTTCTGTTAGACGGAAGCCCAGTTTGCAGATGCCGGTGATGCAGTGCTGCATACTTTGAACTGGCTTCTAGTCTCGCCTGCAGCTTAGCACACAGATTGATTATTTATGTTTTGTGTCTTTTAGTGGTACAAAAGGTAATTAGTCTTGGTGTAAGACAAATCTCAATTCAAAATTCAACAATTTAAAAGTCTATAATTAAAATAAGACTTATCTTTTTACACTAGATTTTCTTTACATTTGGGTAATAAGCCCACTCTCAATCAGTGAGTCCCCCCTCCCCACACTACCTTGGTTTGCATTTGTATAGCTCTCTGTAGTCATTTACATATAAAAGCTAAACCCAGGCCAAGGTGATAGGAACATGGGGGGGTCAACTGCCAAGCCTATTGCACATCAATTTTTGGCAGTTCCCAACAATTATCTGTGCTGCCTGCACATTCCCGTGAACAGTCGTTAACCTGAAATTCTGTGGCAATTTACAGTGTCGTTAACTGACGAAAATCACACTTTCCATGCAGTGTTATCTCCTCAGCTAACTTCTCACAGGATTGTTTTGTGTCGAATAACCCAGGTGTGTCAATCACAGACACGGTCCTCCCTAAAACTGCGTCCAGCTACATTTCACTCATTAATGTTACTGATGATGAACCAATCTCAGATCTGAATCTTCTCCCTCCACCAGTCATCCCCACCAGCACAATCCTCCTGTGACAAGGATCTTCAGCGTCAGTGTTTATTATAAATATAACTGTGTTCTGGAAATGTTTATACATGATATATACTTACAGAGGATCTGTGCAGTAGTTTTTATTTTATTTATCAACATTTGGACTTGGTTTGAACTTTGTCGTTTTTGTGAAACGTTGTCAAAGACATGATATCTGTTGTGAAATCTCTGCACCAGTTTCTTCAGTTCTTCTGTGTCTTCTATAAACTCTTCTATTGTGAGATCTTCTCGCTCCAGCTCGTCTCCTCTGGTGAAGAGGATCCATGTGTTCTGGATGAAGCTTTCTGATATAAATTCCTCAATCACAAGAATAGCTTTACTATCTTCTTCAGTAAATCTGTCTACATTCATCACCAGCAGAAACAAGTGAAGGTTTTTCCATCTAGCTGCAGCTTCATCAGTTGTTTCAGTATTAAAGAGTTCTGGAGTGTCGTAGACATCAAGAGTCACACCATTAAAAACTACTCTCTCCTTCTGAACCTCCTGAGTCACAGATTTAAATTTCTTCTTGAAAATAAATTTTCCTTCTCCTAAGATGGTGTTTCCTGAAGAACTTTTCCCTGATCCTGTCTTTCCAAGCAGGATAACATTATAATGTAGATCAGCAGAGTTTGTAGCTGAAGCCTTTTGTCTGTTTAAATAAATAAATAAATAAATAAGGAGATATTTAGTGAAGATTCAGTAAAATTGTAAGACACTTTGGTTTGAGTTAAATTATTCAGTTATGGTTTAAATTACAGGGTTGGACCAGCTTTGAGAGTGGGTTGAAATTACATTTTAAAAAGAATTCAAGTAATGTAAAAAAGTTCACTGCAACTCGATTAGTACACACATGAATACAACAGTGTGGATCTTATAAATCTTTTCTTCTTCTTTTTGTTATTATGGTATAGTGTTTATCCACACTGTCTTTGTGAGATAATATTCTTACACAGGAGGATATTAGTGTGGGGCTTTTCCATCTTAACACTACCAGATCTCACTCGTCTACATAGTTTTCATTCCTTTACACAGATCCAAAACTCACTCGTCTACATAGTTTTTATTCATCTACACAGATCCAAAACTCACTCATCTACATAGTTTTTATTCATCTACACAGATCCAAAACTCACTCATCTACATAGTTTTTATTCATCTACACAGATCCAAAACTCACTCGTCTACATAGTTTTTATTCATCTACACAGATCCAAAACTCACTCGTCTACATAGTTTTTATTCATCTACACAGATCCAAAACTCACTCATCTACATAGTTTTTATTCATCTACACAGATCCAAAACTCACTCATCTACATAGTTTTTATTCATCTACACAGATCCAAAACTCACTCGTCTACATAGTTTTTATTCATCTACACAGATCCAAAACTCACTCATCTACATAGTTTTTATTCATCTACAAAGTCCTGACAGTTCAGAGGTTCACTTCCCTGTTTGGAGAATTGGTCCACACAGACAACCCACAAGACAGCTGAAAAAGATAAGTGAAAATGCTGAAATAAGCTGGGGATTTATGATGGGAAGACTTCAAGATTCAAGAAGCTTTATTGTCATTTCAACCACATATATCTGACGCAGTATATAGTGAAATGAAACACCGTTTCTCCAGAACCTGGTGCTACATAAACATACAACAACAAAGAGTTCAACACAACAGAACAACACCACAGAGCTAGGACAAAAGTTTGTCTTAGCCACATAAAGTGCACAGTGTGCAGCTAGGTGCAAACAAAACATAGACAAGACAGTGCAAAAGACAATAAATACAAGAAAAAGAAAGAAAAGAACGTGTAATGGAATGTAAGTGAAATAAAATAAGATAAAATGAAATGATGTAAAAAAAAATATTGTGCAAAAATACAACAGCAGCGGTTGAGGTAGTGCAAATAGAAATAAACATAAATATAACTATAGCAGCGGATGACAGGTAGAGGTAGTGCAATAAGTAATGAACAATATAAATTATGTGTGTGTGTGTCCACACAGTCAAGAGAGAGTGTGTGTATGTGTATGAAGAAGATGATGATGAGGAAGATCAGAGGTGGCATTATGTTAAAGTATGGGAACAGTGTACTCCATCATCCAGAATTATGTTAATGTTTTGACAGAACTGTTAATTAAGCACTGATAAATAAAAACATAGAAATAAATATAATATAAATTAAAATCTTTGAAAGAAGTACAATGTACTATTAATAATATGGCACATATACAACTCCATTACAGTCATAAACAGTTTTATTTCTGAACTGAGTTACAGGAAACATCACCAATTTATTTCATTTAGCCATACTCACACAGCTCATTTTATATCATTTAGCCATACTCACAGCTCATTTTATATCATTTAGCCATACTCACAGCTCATTTTATATCATTTAGCCATACTCACAGCTCATTTTATATCATTTAGCCATACTCACAGCTCATTTTATATCATTTAGCCATACTCACAGCTCATTTTATATCATTTAGCCATACTCACAGCTCATTTTATATCATTTAGCCATACTCACAGCTCATTTTATATCATTTAGCCATACTCACAGATTATTTTATATCATTTAGCCATACTCACAGCTCATTTTATATCATTTAGCCATACTCACAGCTCATTTTATATCATTATATATCATTTAGCCATACTCACAGCTCATTTTATATCATTTAGCCATACTCACAGCTCATTTTATATCATTTAGCCATACTCACAGCTCATTTTATATCATTATATATCATTTAGCCATACTCACAGCTCATTTTATATCATTTAGCCATACTCACAGCTCATTTTATATCATTTAGCCATACTCACAGCTCATTTTATATCATTATATATCATTTAGCCATACTCACAGCTCATTTTATATCATTTAGCCATACTCACAGCTCATTTTATATCATTTAGCCATACTCACAGCTCATTTTATATCATTTAGCCATACTCACAGCTCATTTTATATCATTTAGCCATACTCACAGCTCATTTTATATCATTTAGCCATACTCACAGCTCATTTTATATCATTTAGCCATACTCACAGCTCATTTTATATCATTTAGCCATACTCACAGCTCATTTTATATCATTTAGCCATACTCACAGCTCATTTTATATCATTTAGCCATACTCACAGCTCATTTTATATCATTATATATCATTTAGCCATACTCACAGCTCATTTTATATCATTTAGCCATACTCACAGCTCATTTTATATCATTTAGCCATACTCACAGCTCATTTTATATCATTATATATCATTTAGCCATACTCACAGCTCATTTTATATCATTTAGCCATACTCACAGCTCATTTTATATCATTTAGCCATACTCACAGCTCATTTTATATCATTTAGCCATACTCACAGCTCATTTTATATCATTTAGCCATACTCACAGCTCATTTTATATCATTTAGCCATACTCACACAGCTCATTTTATATCATTTAGCCATACTCACAGCTCATTTTATATCATTTAGCCATACTCACACAGCTCATTTTATATCATTTAGCCATACTCACACAGCTCATTTTATATCATTTAGCCATACTCACAGCTCATTTTATATCATTTAGCCATACTCACAGCTCATTTTATATCATTTAGCCATACTCACAGCTCATTTTATATCATTTAGCCATACTCACAGCTCATTTTATATCATTTAGCCATACTCACAGCTCATTTTATATCATTTAGCCATACTCACAGCTCATTTTATATCATTTAGCCATACTCACAGCTCATTATATATCATTTAGCCACTCACACAGCTCATTTTATATCATTTAGCCATACTCACAGCTCATTTTATATCATTTAGCCATACTCACAGCTCATTTTATATCATTTAGCCATACTCACACAGCTCATTTTATATCATTTAGCCATACTCACAGCTCATTTTATATCATTTAGCCATACTCACAGCTCATTTTATATCATTTAGCCATACTCACACAGCTCATTTTATATCATTTAGCCATACTCACAGCTCATTTTATATCATTTAGCCATACTCACAGCTCATTTTATATCATTTAGCCATACTCACAGCTCATTTTATATCATTTAGCCATACTCACAGATTATTTTATATCATTTAGCCATACTCACAGCTCATTTTATATCATTTAGCCATACTCACAGCTCATTTTATATCATTTAGCCATACTCACAGCTCATTTTATATCATTTAGCCATACTCACAGCTCATTTTATATCATTTAGCCATACTCACAGCTCATTTTATATCATTTAGCCATACTCACAGCTCATTTTATATCATTTAGCCATACTCACAGCTCATTTTATATCATTTAGCCATACTCACAGCTCATTTTATATCATTTAGCCATACTCACAGCTCATTTTATATCATTTAGCCATACTCACAGCTCATTTTATATCATTTAGCCATACTCACAGCTCATTTTATATCATTATATATCATTTAGCCATACTCACAGCTCATTTTATATCATTTAGCCATACTCACAGCTCATTTTATATCATTTAGCCATACTCACAGCTCATTTTATATCATTATATATCATTTAGCCATACTCACAGCTCATTTTATATCATTTAGCCATACTCACAGCTCATTTTATATCATTTAGCCATACTCACAGCTCATTTTATATCATTTAGCCATACTCACAGCTCATTTTATATCATTTAGCCATACTCACAGCTCATTTTATATCATTTAGCCATACTCACAGCTCATTTTATATCATTATATATCATTTAGCCATACTCACAGCTCATTTTATATCATTTAGCCATACTCACAGCTCATTTTATATCATTTAGCCATACTCACAGCTCATTTTATATCATTTAGCCATACTCACAGCTCATTTTATATCATTATATATCATTTAGCCATACTCACAGCTCATTTTATATCATTTAGCCATACTCACAGCTCATTTTATATCATTATATATCATTTAGCCATACTCACAGCTCATTTTATATCATTTAGCCATACTCACAGCTCATTTTATATCATTTAGCCATACTCACAGCTCATTTTATATCATTATATATCATTTAGCCATACTCACAGCTCATTTTATATCATTTAGCCATACTCACAGCTCATTTTATATCATTTAGCCATACTCACAGCTCATTTTATATCATTTAGCCATACTCACAGCTCATTTTATATCATTTAGCCATACTCACAGCTCATTTTATATCATTATATATCATTTAGCCATACTCACAGCTCATTTTATATCATTTAGCCATACTCACAGCTCATTTTATATCATTTAGCCATACTCACAGCTCATTTTATATCATTTAGCCATACTCACAGCTCATTTTATATCATTTAGCCATACTCACAGCTCATTTTATATCATTTAGCCATACTCACAGCTCATTTTATATCATTTAGCCATACTCACAGCTCATTTTATATCATTTAGCCATACTCACAGCTCATTTTATATCATTTAGCCATACTCACAGCTCATTTTATATCATTTAGCCATACTCACAGCTCATTTTATATCATTTAGCCATACTCACAGCTCATTTTATATCATTTAGCCATACTCACAGCTCATTTTATATCATTATATATCATTTAGCCATACTCACAGCTCATTTTATATCATTTAGCCATACTCACAGCTCATTTTATATCATTATATATCATTTAGCCATACTCACACAGCTCATTTTATATCATTTAGCCATACTCACAGCTCATTTTATATCATTATATATCATTTAGCCATACTCACAGCTCATTTTATATCATTTAGCCATACTCACAGCTCATTTTATATCATTTAGCCATACTCACAGCTCATTTTATATCATTTAGCCATACTCACAGCTCATTTTATATCATTTAGCCATACTCACAGCTCATTTTATATCATTTAGCCATACTCACAGCTCATTTTATATCATTTAGCCATACTCACAGCTCATTTTATATCATTTAGCCATACTCACAGCTCATTTTATATCATTTAGCCATACTCACAGCTCATTTTATATCATTTAGCCATACTCACAGCTCATTTTATATCATTATATATCATTTAGCCATACTCACAGCTCATTTTATATCATTTAGCCATACTCACAGCTCATTTTATATCATTTAGCCATACTCACAGCTCATTTTATATCATTTAGCCATACTCACAGCTCATTTTATATCATTTAGCCATACTCACAGCTCATTTTATATCATTTAGCCATACTCACAGCTCATTTTATATCATTTAGCCATACTCACAGCTCATTTTATATCATTTAGCCATACTCACAGCTCATTTTATATCATTATATATCATTTAGCCATACTCACAGCTCATTTTATATCATTTAGCCATACTCACAGCTCATTTTATATCATTATATATCATTTAGCCATACTCACAGCTCATTTTATATCATTTAGCCATACTCACAGCTCATTTTATATCATTTAGCCATACTCACAGCTCATTTTATATCATTTAGCCATACTCACAGCTCATTTTATATCATTTAGCCATACTCACAGCTCATTTTATATCATTTAGCCATACTCACAGCTCATTTTATATCATTTAGCCATACTCACAGCTCATTTTATATCATTTAGCCATACTCACAGCTCATTTTATATCATTTAGCCATACTCACAGCTCATTTTATATCATTTAGCCATACTCACACAGCTCATTTTATATCATTTAGCCATACTCACAGCTCATTTTATATCATTTAGCCATACTCACAGCTCATTTTATATCATTTAGCCATACTCACAGCTCATTTTATATCATTTAGCCATACTCACAGCTCATTTTATATCATTTAGCCATACTCACAGATTATTTTATATCATTTAGCCATACTCACAGCTCATTTTATATCATTTAGCCATACTCACAGCTCATTTTATATCATTTAGCCATACTCACAGCTCATTTTATATCATTTAGCCATACTCACAGCTCATTTTATATCATTTAGCCATACTCACAGCTCATTTTATATCATTTAGCCATACTCACAGCTCATTTTATATCATTTAGCCATACTCACAGCTCATTTTATATCATTTAGCCATACTCACAGCTCATTTTATATCATTTAGCCATACTCACAGCTCATTTTATATCATTTAGCCATACTCACAGCTCATTTTATATCATTTAGCCATACTCACAGATTATTTTATATCATTTAGCCATACTCACAGCTCATTTTATATCATTTAGCCATACTCACAGCTCATTTTATATCATTTAGCCATACTCACAGCTCATTTTATATCATTTAGCCATACTCACAGCTCATTTTATATCATTTAGCCATACTCACAGCTCATTTTATATCATTTAGCCATACTCACAGCTCATTTTATATCATTTAGCCATACTCACAGCTCATTTTATATCATTTAGCCATACTCACAGCTCATTTTATATCATTTAGCCATACTCACAGCTCATTTTATATCATTTAGCCATACTCACAGCTCATTTTATATCATTTAGCCATACTCACAGCTCATTTTATATCATTTAGCCATACTCACAGCTCATTTTATATCATTTAGCCATACTCACAGCTCATTTTATATCATTTAGCCATACTCACAGCTCATTTTATATCATTTAGCCATACTCACAGCTCATTTTATATCATTTAGCCATACTCACACAGCTCATTTTATATCATTTAGCCATACTCACAGCTCATTTTATATCATTTAGCCATACTCACAGCTCATTTTATATCATTTAGCCATACTCACAGCTCATTTTATATCATTTAGCCATACTCACAGCTCATTTTATATCATTTAGCCATACTCACAGCTCATTTTATATCATTTAGCCATACTCACAGCTCATTTTATATCATTTAGCCATACTCACAGCTCATTTTATATCATTTAGCCATACTCACAGCTCATTTTATATCATTTAGCCATACTCACAGCTCATTTTATATCATTATATATCATTTAGCCATACTCACAGCTCATTTTATATCATTTAGCCATACTCACAGCTCATTTTATATCATTTAGCCATACTCACAGCTCATTTTATATCATTATATATCATTTAGCCATACTCACAGCTCATTTTATATCATTTAGCCATACTCACAGCTCATTTTATATCATTTAGCCATACTCACAGCTCATTTTATATCATTATATATCATTTAGCCATACTCACAGCTCATTTTATATCATTTAGCCATACTCACAGCTCATTTTATATCATTTAGCCATACTCACAGCTCATTTTATATCATTATATATCATTTAGCCATACTCACAGCTCATTTTATATCATTTAGCCATACTCACAGCTCATTTTATATCATTTAGCCATACTCACAGCTCATTTTATATCATTATATATCATTTAGCCATACTCACAGCTCATTTTATATCATTTAGCCATACTCACAGCTCATTTTATATCATTTAGCCATACTCACAGCTCATTTTATATCATTATATATCATTTAGCCATACTCACAGCTCATTTTATATCATTTAGCCATACTCACAGCTCATTTTATATCATTTAGCCATACTCACAGCTCATTTTATATCATTTAGCCATACTCACAGCTCATTTTATATCATTTAGCCATACTCACAGCTCATTTTATATCATTTAGCCATACTCACAGCTCATTTTATATCATTATATATCATTTAGCCATACTCACAGCTCATTTTATATCATTTAGCCATACTCACAGCTCATTTTATATCATTTAGCCATACTCACAGCTCATTTTATATCATTTAGCCATACTCACAGCTCATTTTATATCATTTAGCCATACTCACAGCTCATTTTATATCATTTAGCCATACTCACAGCTCATTTTATATCATTTTATATCATTTAGCCATACTCACAGCTCATTTTATATCATTTAGCCATACTCACAGCTCATTTTATATCATTTAGCCATACTCACAGCTCATTTTATATCATTTAGCCATACTCACAGCTCATTTTATATCATTTAGCCATACTCACAGCTCATTTTATATCATTTAGCCATACTCACAGCTCATTTTATATCATTTAGCCATACTCACAGCTCATTTTATATCATTATATATCATTTAGCCATACTCACAGCTCATTTTATATCATTTAGCCATACTCACAGCTCATTTTATATCATTTAGCCATACTCACAGCTCATTTTATATCATTTAGCCATACTCACAGCTCATTTTATATCATTTAGCCATACTCACAGCTCATTTTATATCATTTAGCCATACTCACAGCTCATTTTATATCATTTTATATCATTTAGCCATACTCACAGCTCATTTTATATCATTTAGCCATACTCACAGCTCATTTTATATCATTTAGCCATACTCACAGCTCATTTTATATCATTTAGCCATACTCACAGCTCATTTTATATCATTTAGCCATACTCACAGCTCATTTTATATCATTTAGCCATACTCACAGCTCATTTTATATCATTTAGCCATACTCACAGCTCATTTTATATCATTTAGCCATACTCACAGCTCATTTTATATCATTTAGCCATACTCACAGCTCATTTTATATCATTTAGCCATACTCACAGCTCATTTTATATCATTTAGCCATACTCACAGCTCATTTTATATCATTTAGCCATACTCACAGCTCATTTTATATCATTTTATATCATTTAGCCATACTCACAGCTCATTTTATATCATTTAGCCATACTCACAGCTCATTTTATATCATTTAGCCATACTCACAGCTCATTTTATATCATTTAGCCATACTCACAGCTCATTTTATATCATTTAGCCATACTCACAGCTCATTTTATATCATTTAGCCATACTCACAGCTCATTTTATATCATTTAGCCATACTCACAGCTCATTTTATATCATTTAGCCATACTCACAGCTCATTTTATATCATTTAGCCATACTCACAGCTCATTTTATATCATTTAGCCATACTCACAGCTCATTTTATATCATTATATATCATTTAGCCATACTCACAGCTCATTTTATATCATTTAGCCATACTCACAGCTCATTTTATATCATTTAGCCATACTCACAGCTCATTTTATATCATTTAGCCATACTCACAGCTCATTTTATATCATTTAGCCATACTCACAGCTCATTTTATATCATTATATATCATTTAGCCATACTCACAGCTCATTTTATATCATTTAGCCATACTCACAGCTCATTTTATATCATTTAGCCATACTCACAGCTCATTTTATATCATTATATATCATTTAGCCATACTCACAGCTCATTTTATATCATTTAGCCATACTCACAGCTCATTTTATATCATTTAGCCATACTCACAGCTCATTTTATATCATTTAGCCATACTCACAGCTCATTTTATATCATTTAGCCATACTCACAGCTCATTTTATATCATTTAGCCATACTCACAGCTCATTTTATATCATTTAGCCATACTCACAGCTCATTTTATATCATTATATATCATTTAGCCATACTCACAGCTCATTTTATATCATTTAGCCATACTCACAGCTCATTTTATATCATTTAGCCATACTCACAGCTCATTTTATATCATTATATATCATTTAGCCATACTCACAGCTCATTTTATATCATTTAGCCATACTCACAGCTCATTTTATATCATTTAGCCATACTCACAGCTCATTTTATATCATTTAGCCATACTCACAGCTCATTTTATATCATTTAGCCATACTCACAGCTCATTTTATATCATTTAGCCATACTCACAGATTATTTTATATCATTATATATCATTTAGCCATACTCACAGCTCATTTTATATCATTTAGCCATACTCACAGCTCATTTTATATCATTTAGCCATACTCACAGCTCATTTTATATCATTTAGCCATACTCACAGCTCATTTTATATCATTTAGCCATACTCACAGCTCATTTTATATCATTTAGCCATACTCACAGCTCATTTTATATCATTATATATCATTTAGCCATACTCACAGCTCATTTTATATCATTTAGCCATACTCACAGCTCATTTTATATCATTTAGCCATACTCACAGCTCATTTTATATCATTTAGCCATACTCACAGCTCATTTTATATCATTTAGCCATACTCACAGCTCATTTTATATCATTTAGCCATACTCACAGCTCATTTTATATCATTATATATCATTTAGCCATACTCACAGCTCATTTTATATCATTTAGCCATACTCACAGCTCATTTTATATCATTTAGCCATACTCACAGCTCATTTTATATCATTTAGCCATACTCACAGCTCATTTTATATCATTTAGCCATACTCACAGCTCATTTTATATCATTTAGCCATACTCACAGCTCATTTTATATCATTTAGCCATACTCACAGCTCATTTTATATCATTTAGCCATACTCACAGCTCATTTTATATCATTTAGCCATACTCACAGCTCATTTTATATCATTTAGCCATACTCACAGCTCATTTTATATCATTTAGCCATACTCACAGCTCATTTTATATCATTTAGCCATACTCACAGCTCATTTTATATCATTTAGCCATACTCACAGCTCATTTTATATCATTTAGCCATACTCACAGCTCATTTTATATCATTTAGCCATACTCACAGCTCATTTTATATCATTTAGCCATACTCACAGCTCATTTTATATCATTTAGCCATACTCACAGCTCATTTTATATCATTTAGCCATACTCACAGCTCATTTTATATCATTTAGCCATACTCACAGCTCATTTTATATCATTTAGCCATACTCACAGCTCATTTTATATCATTATATATCATTTAGCCATACTCACAGCTCATTTTATATCATTTAGCCATACTCACAGCTCATTTTATATCATTTAGCCATACTCACAGCTCATTTTATATCATTTAGCCATACTCACAGCTCATTTTATATCATTTAGCCATACTCACAGCTCATTTTATATCATTTTATATCATTTAGCCATACTCACAGCTCATTTTATATCATTTAGCCATACTCACAGCTCATTTTATATCATTTAGCCATACTCACAGCTCATTTTATATCATTTAGCCATACTCACAGCTCATTTTATATCATTTAGCCATACTCACAGCTCATTTTATATCATTTAGCCATACTCACAGCTCATTTTATATCATTTAGCCATACTCACAGCTCATTTTATATCATTTAGCCATACTCACAGCTCATTTTATATCATTTAGCCATACTCACAGCTCATTTTATATCATTTAGCCATACTCACAGCTCATTTTATATCATTTAGCCATACTCACAGCTCATTTTATATCATTTTATATCATTTAGCCATACTCACAGCTCATTTTATATCATTTAGCCATACTCACAGCTCATTTTATATCATTTAGCCATACTCACAGCTCATTTTATATCATTTAGCCATACTCACAGCTCATTTTATATCATTTAGCCATACTCACAGCTCATTTTATATCATTTAGCCATACTCACAGCTCATTTTATATCATTTAGCCATACTCACAGCTCATTTTATATCATTTAGCCATACTCACAGCTCATTTTATATCATTTAGCCATACTCACAGCTCATTTTATATCATTTAGCCATACTCACAGCTCATTTTATATCATTTAGCCATACTCACAGCTCATTTTATATCATTTAGCCATAGTCACAGCTCATTTTATATCATTTAGCCATACTCACAGCTCATTTTATATCATTTAGCCATACTCACAGCTCATTTTATATCATTTAGCCATACTCACAGCTCATTTTATATCATTTAGCCATACTCACAGCTCATTTTATATCATTTAGCCATACTCACAGCTTATTTTATATCATTTAGCCATACTCACAGCTCATTTTATATCATTTAGCCATACTCACAGCTCATTTTATATCATTTAGCCATACTCACAGCTCATTTTATATCATTTAGCCATACTCACAGCTCATTTTATATCATTTAGCCATACTCACAGCTCATTTTATATCATTTAGCCATACTCACAGCTCATTTTATATCATTTAGCCATACTCACAGCTCATTTTATATCATTTAGCCATACTCACAGCTCATTTTATATCATTTTATATCATTTAGCCATACTCACAGCTCATTTTATATCATTTAGCCATACTCACAGCTCATTTTATATCATTTAGCCATACTCACAGCTCATTTTATATCATTTAGCCATACTCACAGCTCATTTTATATCATTTAGCCATACTCACAGCTCATTTTATATCATTTAGCCATACTCACAGCTCATTTTATATCATTTAGCCATACTCACAGCTCATTTTATATCATTTAGCCATACTCACAGCTCATTTTATATCATTTAGCCATACTCACAGCTCATTTTATATCATTATATATCATTTAGCCATACTCACAGCTCATTTTATATCATTTAGCCATACTCACAGCTCATTTTATATCATTTAGCCATACTCACAGCTCATTTTATATCATTTAGCCATACTCACAGCTCATTTTATATCATTATATATCATTTAGCCATACTCACAGCTCATTTTATATCATTTAGCCATACTCACAGCTCATTTTATATCATTTAGCCATACTCACAGCTCATTTTATATCATTTAGCCATACTCACAGCTCATTTTATATCATTTAGCCATACTCACAGCTCATTTTATATCATTTAGCCATACTCACAGCTCATTTTATATCATTTAGCCATACTCACAGCTCATTATATATCATTTAGCCATACTCACAGCTCATTTTATATCATTTAGCCATACTCACAGCTCATTATATATCATTTAGCCATACTCACAGCTCATTTTATATCATTTAGCCATACTCACAGCTCATTTTATATCATTTAGCCATACTCACAGCTCATTTTATATCATTTAGCCATACTCACAGCTCATTTTATATCATTTAGGCATACTCACAGCTCATTTAATATCATTTAGCCACACTCACAGCTCATTTTATATCATTTAGCCATACTCACAGCTCATTTTATATCATTTAGCCATACTCACAGCTCATTATATATCATTTAGCCATACTCACAGCTCATTTTATATCATTTAGCCATACTCACAGCTCATTTTATATCATTTAGCCATACTCACAGCTCATTATATATCATTTAGCCATACTCACAGCTCATTATATATCATTTAGCCATACTCACAGCTCATTTTATATCATTTAGCCATACTCACAGCTCATTTTATATCATTTAGCCATACTCACATCTCATTTTATATCATTTAGCCATACTCACAGCTCATTTTATATCATTTAGCCATACTCACAGCTCATTTTATATCATTTAGCCATACTCACAGCTCATTTTATATCATTTAGCCATACTCACAGCTCATTTTATATCATTTAGCCATACTCACAGCTCATTTTATATCATTTAGCCATACTCACAGCTCATTTTATATCATTTAGCCATACTCACAGCTCATTTTATATCATTTAGCCATACTCACAGCTCATTTTATATCATTTAGCCATACTCACAGCTCATTTTATATCATTTAGCCATACTCACAGCTCATTTTATATCATTTAGCCATACTCACAGCTCATTTTATGTCATTTAGCCATACTCACAGCTCATTTTATATCATTTAGCCATACTCACAGCTCATTTTATATCATTTAGCCATACTCACAGCTCATTTTATATCATTTAGCCATACTCACAGCTCATTTTATATCATTTAGCCATACTCACAGCTCATTTTATATCATTTAGCCATACTCACAGCTCATTTTATATCATTTAGGCATACTCACAGCTCATTTTATATCATTTAGCCATACTCACAGCTCATTTTATATCATTTAGCCATACTCACAGCTCATTTTATATCATTTAGCCATACTCACAGCTCATTTTATATCATTTAGCCATACTCACAGCTCATTTTATATCATTTAGCCATACTCACAGCTCATTTTATATCATTTTATATCATTTAGCCATACTCACAGCTCATTTTATATCATTTAGCCATACTCACAGCTCATTTTATATCATTTAGCCATACTCACAGCTCATTTTATATCATTTAGCCATACTCACAGCTCATTTTATATCATTTAGCCATACTCACAGCTCATTTTATATCATTTAGCCATACTCACAGCTCATTTTATATCATTTAGCCATACTCACAGCTCATTTTATATCATTTAGCCATACTCACAGCTCATTTTATATCATTTAGCCATACTCACAGCTCATTTTATATCATTTAGCCATACTCACAGCTCATTTTATATCATTTAGCCATACTCACAGCTCATTTTATATCATTTAGCCATACTCACAGCTCATTTTATATCATTTTATATCATTTAGCCATACTCACAGCTCATTTTATATCATTTAGCCATACTCACAGCTCATTTTATATCATTTAGCCATACTCACAGCTCATTTTATATCATTTAGCCATACTCACAGCTCATTTTATATCATTTAGCCATACTCACAGCTCATTTTATATCATTTAGCCATACTCACAGCTCATTTTATATCATTTAGCCATACTCACAGCTCATTTTATATCATTTAGCCATACTCACAGCTCATTTTATATCATTTAGCCATACTCACAGCTCATTTTATATCATTTAGCCATACTCACAGCTCATTTTATATCATTTAGCCATACTCACAGCTCATTTTATATCATTTAGCCATACTCACAGCTCATTTTATATCATTTAGCCATACTCACAGCTCATTTTATATCATTTAGCCATACTCACAGCTCATTTTATATCATTTAGCCATACTCACAGCTCATTTTATATCATTTAGCCATACTCACAGCTCATTTTATATCATTTAGCCATACTCACAGCTCATTTTATATCATTTAGCCATACTCACAGCTCATTTTATATCATTTAGCCATACTCACAGCTCATTTTATATCATTTAGCCATACTCACAGCTCATTTTATATCATTATATATCATTTAGCCATACTCACAGCTCATTTTATATCATTTAGCCATACTCACAGCTCATTTTATATCATTTAGCCATACTCACAGCTCATTTTATATCATTTAGCCATACTCACAGCTCATTTTATATCATTTAGCCATACTCACAGCTCATTTTATATCATTTAGCCATACTCACAGCTCATTTTATATCATTTAGCCATACTCACAGCTCATTTTATATCATTTAGCCATACTCACAGCTCATTTTATATCATTTAGCCATACTCACAGCTCATTTTATATCATTTAGCCATACTCACAGCTCATTTTATATCATTTAGCCATACTCACAGCTCATTTTATATCATTTAGCCATACTCACAGCTCATTTTATATCATTTAGCCATACTCACAGCTCATTTTATATCATTTAGCCATACTCACAGCTCATTTTATATCATTTAGCCATACTCACAGCTCATTTTATATCATTTAGCCATACTCACAGCTCATTTTATATCATTTAGCCATACTCACAGCTCATTTTATATCATTTAGCCATACTCACAGCTCATTTTATATCATTTAGCCATACTCACAGCTCATTTTATATCATTTAGCCATACTCACAGCTCATTTTATATCATTTAGCCATACTCACAGATTATTTTATATCATTTAGCCATACTCACAGCTCATTTTATATCATTTAGCCATACTCACAGCTCATTTTATATCATTTAGCCATACTCACAGCTCATTTTATATCATTTAGCCATACTCACAGCTCATTTTATATCATTTAGCCATACTCACAGCTCATTTTATATCATTTAGCCATACTCACAGCTCATTTTATATCATTTAGCCATACTCACAGCTCATTTTATATCATTTAGCCATACTCACAGCTCATTTTATATCATTTAGCCATACTCACAGCTCATTTTATATCATTATATATCATTTAGCCATACTCACAGCTCATTTTATATCATTTAGCCATACTCACAGCTCATTTTATATCATTTAGCCATACTCACAGCTCATTTTATATCATTTAGCCATACTCACAGCTCATTTTATATCATTTAGCCATACTCACAGCTCATTTTATATCATTTAGCCATACTCACAGCTCATTTTATATCATTATATATCATTTAGCCATACTCACAGCTCATTTTATATCATTTAGCCATACTCACAGCTCATTTTATATCATTTAGCCATACTCACAGCTCATTTTATATCATTTAGCCATACTCACAGCTCATTTTATATCATTTAGCCATACTCACAGCTCATTTTATATCATTTAGCCATACTCACAGCTCATTTTATATCATTTAGCCATACTCACAGCTCATTTTATATCATTATATATCATTTAGCCATACTCACAGCTCATTTTATATCATTTAGCCATACTCACAGCTCATTTTATATCATTTAGCCATACTCACAGCTCATTTTATATCATTTAGCCATACTCACAGCTCATTTTATATCATTATATATCATTTAGCCATACTCACAGCTCATTTTATATCATTTAGCCATACTCACAGCTCATTTTATATCATTTAGCCATACTCACAGCTCATTTTATATCATTATATATCATTTAGCCATACTCACAGCTCATTTTATATCATTTAGCCATACTCACAGCTCATTTTATATCATTTAGCCATACTCACAGCTCATTTTATATCATTTAGCCATACTCACAGCTCATTTTATATCATTTAGCCATACTCACAGCTCATTTTATATCATTTAGCCATACTCACAGCTCATTTTATATCATTTAGCCATACTCACAGCTCATTTTATATCATTTAGCCATACTCACAGCTCATTTTATATCATTTAGCCATACTCACAGCTCATTTTATATCATTTAGCCATACTCACAGCTCATTTTATATCATTTAGCCATACTCACAGCTCATTTTATATCATTTAGCCATACTCACAGCTCATTTTATATCATTATATATCATTTAGCCATACTCACAGCTCATTTTATATCATTTAGCCATACTCACAGCTCATTTTATATCATTTAGCCATACTCACAGCTCATTTTATATCATTTAGCCATACTCACAGCTCATTTTATATCATTTAGCCATACTCACAGCTCATTTTATATCATTTAGCCATACTCACAGCTCATTTTATATCATTTAGCCATACTCACAGCTCATTTTATATCATTTAGCCATACTCACAGCTCATTTTATATCATTATATATCATTTAGCCATACTCACAGCTCATTTTATATCATTTAGCCATACTCACAGCTCATTTTATATCATTTAGCCATACTCACAGCTCATTTTATATCATTTAGCCATACTCACAGCTCATTTTATATCATTATATATCATTTAGCCATACTCACAGCTCATTTTATATCATTTAGCCATACTCACAGCTCATTTTATATCATTTAGCCATACTCACAGCTCATTTTATATCATTTAGCCATACTCACAGCTCATTTTATATCATTTAGCCATACTCACAGCTCATTTTATATCATTTTATATCATTTAGCCATACTCACAGCTCATTTTATATCATTTAGCCATACTCACAGCTCATTTTATATCATTTAGCCATACTCACAGCTCATTTTATATCATTTAGCCATACTCACAGCTCATTTTATATCATTTAGCCATACTCACAGCTCATTTTATATCATTTAGCCATACTCACAGCTCATTTTATATCATTTAGCCATACTCACAGCTCATTTTATATCATTTAGCCATACTCACAGCTCATTTTATATCATTTAGCCATACTCACAGCTCATTTTATATCATTTAGCCATACTCACAGCTCATTTTATATCATTTAGCCATACTCACAGCTCATTTTATGTCATTTAGCCATACTCACAGCTCATTTTATATCATTTAGCCATACTCACAGCTCATTTTATATCATTTAGCCATACTCACAGCTCATTTTATATCATTTAGCCATACTCACAGCTCATTTTATATCATTTAGCCATACTCACAGCTCATTTTATATCATTTAGCCATACTCACAGCTCATTTTATATCATTTAGCCATACTCACAGCTCATTTTATATCATTTAGCCATACTCACAGCTCATTTTATATCATTTAGCCATACTCACAGCTCATTTTATATCATTTAGCCATACTCACAGCTCATTTTATATCATTTAGCCATACTCACAGCTCATTTTATATCATTTAGCCATACTCACAGCTCATTTTATATCATTTAGCCATACTCACAGCTCATTTTATATCATTTAGCCATACTCACAGCTCATTTTATATCATTTAGCCATACTCACAGCTCATTTTATATCATTTAGCCATACTCACAGCTCATTTTATATCATTTAGCCATACTCACAGCTCATTTTATATCATTTAGCCATACTCACAGCTCATTTTATATCATTTAGCCATACTCACAGCTCATTTTATATCATTATATATCATTTAGCCATACTCACAGCTCATTTTATATCATTTAGCCATACTCACAGCTCATTTTATATCATTTAGCCATACTCACAGCTCATTTTATATCATTTAGCCATACTCACAGCTCATTTTATATCATTTAGCCATACTCACAGCTCATTTTATATCATTTAGCCATACTCACAGCTCATTTTATATCATTTAGCCATACTCACAGCTCATTTTATATCATTATATATCATTTAGCCATACTCACAGCTCATTTTATATCATTTAGCCATACTCACAGCTCATTTTATATCATTTAGCCATACTCACAGCTCATTTTATATCATTTAGCCATACTCACAGCTCATTTTATATCATTTAGCCATACTCACAGCTCATTTTATATCATTTAGCCATACTCACAGCTCATTTTATATCATTTAGCCATACTCACAGCTCATTTTATATCATTATATATCATTTAGCCATACTCACAGCTCATTTTATATCATTTAGCCATACTCACAGCTCATTTTATATCATTATATATCATTTAGCCATACTCACAGCTCATTTTATATCATTTAGCCATACTCACAGCTCATTTTATATCATTTAGCCATACTCACAGCTCATTTTATATCATTTAGCCATACTCACAGCTCATTTTATATCATTTAGCCATACTCACAGCTCATTTTATATCATTTAGCCATACTCACAGCTCATTTTATATCATTTAGCCATACTCACAGCTCATTTTATATCATTATATATCATTTAGCCATACTCACAGCTCATTTTATATCATTTAGCCATACTCACAGCTCATTTTATATCATTTAGCCATACTCACAGCTCATTTTATATCATTATATATCATTTAGCCATACTCACAGCTCATTTTATATCATTTAGCCATACTCACAGCTCATTTTATATCATTTAGCCATACTCACAGCTCATTTTATATCATTTAGCCATACTCACAGCTCATTTTATATCATTTAGCCATACTCACAGCTCATTTTATATCATTTAGCCATACTCACAGCTCATTTTATATCATTTAGCCATACTCACAGCTCATTTTATATCATTTAGCCATACTCACAGCTCATTTTATATCATTATATATCATTTAGCCATACTCACAGCTCATTTTATATCATTTAGCCATACTCACAGCTCATTTTATATCATTTAGCCATACTCACAGCTCATTTTATATCATTTAGCCATACTCACAGCTCATTTTATATCATTATATATCATTTAGCCATACTCACAGCTCATTTTATATCATTTAGCCATACTCACAGCTCATTTTATATCATTTTATATCATTTAGCCATACTCACAGCTCATTTTATATCATTTAGCCATACTCACAGCTCATTTTATATCATTTAGCCATACTCACAGCTCATTTTATATCATTTTATATCATTTAGCCATACTCACAGCTCATTTTATATCATTTAGCCATACTCACAGCTCATTTTATATCATTTAGCCATACTCACAGCTCATTTTATATCATTTAGCCATACTCACAGCTCATTTTATATCATTTAGCCATACTCACAGCTCATTTTATATCATTTAGCCATACTCACAGCTCATTTTATATCATTTAGCCATACTCACAGCTCATTTTATATCATTTAGCCATACTCACAGCTCATTTTATATCATTATATATCATTTAGCCATACTCACAGCTCATTTTATATCATTTAGCCATACTCACAGCTCATTTTATATCATTTAGCCATACTCACAGCTCATTTTATATCATTTAGCCATACTCACAGCTCATTTTATATCATTTAGCCATACTCACAGCTCATTTTATATCATTTAGCCATACTCACAGCTCATTTTATATCATTTAGCCATACTCACAGCTCATTTTATATCATTTAGCCATACTCACAGCTCATTTTATATCATTTAGCCATACTCACAGCTCATTTTATATCATTATATATCATTTAGCCATACTCACAGCTCATTTTATATCATTTAGCCATACTCACAGCTCATTTTATATCATTTAGCCATACTCACAGCTCATTTTATATCATTATATATCATTTAGCCATACTCACAGCTCATTTTATATCATTTAGCCATACTCACAGCTCATTTTATATCATTTAGCCATACTCACAGCTCATTTTATATCATTTAGCCATACTCACAGCTCATTTTATATCATTATATATCATTTAGCCATACTCACAGCTCATTTTATATCATTTAGCCATACTCACAGCTCATTTTATATCATTATATATCATTTAGCCATACTCACAGCTCATTTTATATCATTTAGCCATACTCACAGCTCATTTTATATCATTTAGCCATACTCACAGCTCATTTTATATCATTTAGCCATACTCACAGCTCATTTTATATCATTTAGCCATACTCACAGCTCATTTTATATCATTTAGCCATACTCACAGCTCATTTTATATCATTTAGCCATACTCACAGCTCATTTTATATCATTTAGCCATACTCACAGCTCATTTTATATCATTATATATCATTTAGCCATACTCACAGCTCATTTTATATCATTTAGCCATACTCACAGCTCATTTTATATCATTTAGCCATACTCACAGCTCATTTTATATCATTTAGCCATACTCACAGCTCATTTTATATCATTATATATCATTTAGCCATACTCACAGCTCATTTTATATCATTTAGCCATACTCACAGCTCATTTTATATCATTTAGCCATACTCACAGCTCATTTTATATCATTTAGCCATACTCACAGCTCATTTTATATCATTATATATCATTTAGCCATACTCACAGCTCATTTTATATCATTTAGCCATACTCACAGCTCATTTTATATCATTTAGCCATACTCACAGCTCATTTTATATCATTTAGCCATACTCACAGCTCATTTTATATCATTTAGCCATACTCACAGCTCATTTTATATCATTTAGCCATACTCACAGCTCATTTTATATCATTTAGCCATACTCACAGCTCATTTTATATCATTTAGCCATACTCACAGCTCATTTTATATCATTTAGCCATACTCACAGCTCATTTTATATCATTTAGCCATACTCACAGCTCATTTTATATCATTTAGCCATACTCACAGCTCATTTTATATCATTTAGCCATACTCACACAGCTCATTTTATATCATTTAGCCATACTCACAGCTCATTTTATATCATTTAGCCATACTCACAGCTCATTTTATATCATTTAGCCATACTCACAGCTCATTTTATATCATTTAGCCATACTCACAGCTCATTTTATATCATTTAGCCATACTCACAGCTCATTTTATATCATTTAGCCATACTCACAGCTCATTTTATATCATTTAGCCATACTCACAGCTCATTTTATATCATTTAGCCATACTCACAGCTCATTTTATATCATTTAGCCATACTCACAGCTCATTTTATATCATTATATATCATTTAGCCATACTCACAGCTCATTTTATATCATTTAGCCATACTCACAGCTCATTTTATATCATTTAGCCATACTCACAGCTCATTTTATATCATTTAGCCATACTCACAGCTCATTTTATATCATTATATATCATTTAGCCATACTCACAGCTCATTTTATATCATTTAGCCATACTCACAGCTCATTTTATATCATTTAGCCATACTCACAGCTCATTTTATATCATTATATATCATTTAGCCATACTCACAGCTCATTTTATATCATTTAGCCATACTCACAGCTCATTTTATATCATTTAGCCATACTCACAGCTCATTTTATATCATTTAGCCATACTCACAGCTCATTTTATATCATTTAGCCATACTCACAGCTCATTTTATATCATTTAGCCATACTCACAGCTCATTTTATATCATTTAGCCATACTCACAGCTCATTTTATATCATTTAGCCATACTCACAGCTCATTTTATATCATTTAGCCATACTCACAGCTCATTTTATATCATTTAGCCATACTCACAGCTCATTTTATATCATTTAGCCATACTCACAGCTCATTTTATATCATTTAGCCATACTCACAGCTCATTTTATATCATTTTATATCATTTAGCCATACTCACAGCTCATTTTATATCATTTAGCCATACTCACAGCTCATTTTATATCATTTAGCCATACTCACAGCTCATTTTATATCATTTTATATCATTTAGCCATACTCACAGCTCATTTTATATCATTTAGCCATACTCACAGCTCATTTTATATCATTTAGCCATACTCACAGCTCATTTTATATCATTTAGCCATACTCACAGCTCATTTTATATCATTTAGCCATACTCACAGCTCATTTTATATCATTTAGCCATACTCACAGCTCATTTTATATCATTATATATCATTTAGCCATACTCACAGCTCATTTTATATCATTTAGCCATACTCACAGCTCATTTTATATCATTTAGCCATACTCACAGCTCATTTTATATCATTTAGCCATACTCACAGCTCATTTTATATCATTTAGCCATACTCACAGCTCATTTTATATCATTTAGCCATACTCACAGCTCATTTTATATCATTTAGCCATACTCACAGCTCATTTTATATCATTTAGCCATACTCACAGCTCATTTTATATCATTATATATCATTTAGCCATACTCACAGCTCATTTTATATCATTTAGCCATACTCACAGCTCATTTTATATCATTTAGCCATACTCACAGCTCATTTTATATCATTTAGCCATACTCACAGCTCATTTTATATCATTATATATCATTTAGCCATACTCACAGCTCATTTTATATCATTTAGCCATACTCACAGCTCATTTTATATCATTTAGCCATACTCACAGCTCATTTTATATCATTATATATCATTTAGCCATACTCACAGCTCATTTTATATCATTTAGCCATACTCACAGCTCATTTTATATCATTATATATCATTTAGCCATACTCACAGCTCATTTTATATCATTTAGCCATACTCACAGCTCATTTTATATCATTATATATCATTTAGCCATACTCACAGCTCATTTTATATCATTTAGCCATACTCACAGCTCATTTTATATCATTTAGCCATACTCACAGCTCATTTTATATCATTTAGCCATACTCACAGCTCATTTTATATCATTTAGCCATACTCACAGCTCATTTTATATCATTTAGCCATACTCACAGCTCATTTTATATCATTTAGCCATACTCACAGCTCATTTTATATCATTTAGCCATACTCACAGCTCATTTTATATCATTTAGCCATACTCACAGCTCATTTTATATCATTTAGCCATACTCACAGCTCATTTTATATCATTTAGCCATACTCACAGCTCATTTTATATCATTTAGCCATACTCACAGCTCATTTTATATCATTTAGCCATACTCACAGCTCATTTTATATCATTTAGCCATACTCACAGCTCATTTTATATCATTTAGCCATACTCACAGCTCATTTTATATCATTTAGCCATACTCACAGCTCATTTTATATCATTATATATCATTTAGCCATACTCACAGCTCATTTTATATCATTTAGCCATACTCACAGCTCATTTTATATCATTTAGCCATACTCACAGCTCATTTTATATCATTTAGCCATACTCACAGCTCATTTTATATCATTTAGCCATACTCACAGCTCATTTTATATCATTATATATCATTTAGCCATACTCACAGCTCATTTTATATCATTTAGCCATACTCACAGCTCATTTTATATCATTTAGCCATACTCACAGCTCATTTTATATCATTTAGCCATACTCACAGCTCATTTTATATCATTTAGCCATACTCACAGCTCATTTTATATCATTTAGCCATACTCACAGCTCATTTTATATCATTTAGCCATACTCACAGCTCATTTTATATCATTTAGCCATACTCACAGCTCATTTTATATCATTATATATCATTTAGCCATACTCACAGCTCATTTTATATCATTTAGCCATACTCACAGCTCATTTTATATCATTTAGCCATACTCACAGCTCATTTTATATCATTTAGCCATACTCACAGCTCATTTTATATCATTTAGCCATACTCACAGCTCATTTTATATCATTTAGCCATACTCACAGCTCATTTTATATCATTTAGCCATACTCACAGCTCATTTTATATCATTTAGCCATACTCACAGCTCATTTTATATCATTTAGCCATACTCACAGCTCATTTTATATCATTTAGCCATACTCACAGCTCATTTTATATCATTTAGCCATACTCACAGCTCATTTTATATCATTTAGCCATACTCACAGCTCATTTTATATCATTTAGCCATACTCACAGCTCATTTTATATGATTTAGCCATACTCACAGCTCATTTTATATCATTTAGCCATACTCACAGCTCATTTTATATCATTTAGCCATACTCACAGCTCATTTTATATCATTTAGCCATACTCACAGCTCATTTTATATCATTTAGCCATACTCACAGCTCATTTTATATCATTTAGCCATACTCACAGCTCATTTTATATCATTTAGCCATACTCACAGCTCATTTTATATCATTTAGCCATACTCACAGCTCATTTTATATCATTTAGCCATACTCACAGCTCATTTTATATCATTTAGCCATACTCACAGCTCATTTTATATCATTTAGCCATACTCACAGCTCATTTTATATCATTTAGCCATACTCACAGCTCATTTTATATCATTTAGCCATACTCACAGCTCATTTTATATCATTTAGCCATACTCACAGCTCATTTTATATCATTTAGCCATACTCACAGCTCATTTTATATCATTTAGCCATACTCACAGCTCATTTTATATCATTTAGCCATACTCACAGCTCATTTTATATCATTTAGCCATACTCACAGCTCATTTTATATCATTATATATCATTTAGCCATACTCACAGCTCATTTTATATCATTTAGCCATACTCACAGCTCATTTTATATCATTTAGCCATACTCACAGCTCATTTTATATCATTTAGCCATACTCACAGCTCATTTTATATCATTTAGCCATACTCACAGCTCATTTTATATCATTTAGCCATACTCACAGCTCATTTTATATCATTTAGCCATACTCACAGCTCATTTTATATCATTTAGCCATACTCACAGCTCATTTTATATCATTTAGCCATACTCACAGCTCATTTTATATCATTATATATCATTTAGCCATACTCACAGCTCATTTTATATCATTTAGCCATACTCACAGCTCATTTTATATCATTTAGCCATACTCACAGCTCATTTTATATCATTATATATCATTTAGCCATACTCACAGCTCATTTTATATCATTTAGCCATACTCACAGCTCATTTTATATCATTTAGCCATACTCACAGCTCATTTTATATCATTTAGCCATACTCACAGCTCATTTTATATCATTATATATCATTTAGCCATACTCACAGCTCATTTTATATCATTTAGCCATACTCACAGCTCATTTTATATCATTATATATCATTTAGCCATACTCACAGCTCATTTTATATCATTTAGCCATACTCACAGCTCATTTTATATCATTTAGCCATACTCACAGCTCATTTTATATCATTTAGCCATACTCACAGCTCATTTTATATCATTATATATCATTTAGCCATACTCACAGCTCATTTTATATCATTTAGCCATACTCACAGCTCATTTTATATCATTTAGCCATACTCACAGCTCATTTTATATCATTTAGCCATACTCACAGCTCATTTTATATCATTTAGCCATACTCACAGCTCATTTTATATCATTTAGCCATACTCACAGCTCATTTTATATCATTTAGCCATACTCACAGCTCATTTTATATCATTTAGCCATACTCACAGCTCATTTTATATCATTTAGCCATACTCACAGCTCATTTTATATCATTTAGCCATACTCACAGCTCATTTTATATCATTTAGCCATACTCACAGCTCATTTTATATCATTTAGCCATACTCACAGCTCATTTTATATCATTTAGCCATACTCACAGCTCATTTTATATCATTTAGCCATACTCACAGCTCATTTTATATCATTTAGCCATACTCACAGCTCATTTTATATCATTATATATCATTTAGCCATACTCACAGCTCATTTTATATCATTTAGCCATACTCACAGCTCATTTTATATCATTTAGCCATACTCACAGCTCATTTTATATCATTTAGCCATACTCACAGCTCATTTTATATCATTTAGCCATACTCACAGCTCATTTTATATCATTTAGCCATACTCACAGCTCATTTTATATCATTTAGCCATACTCACAGCTCATTTTATATCATTTAGCCATACTCACAGCTCATTTTATATCATTTTATATCATTTAGCCATACTCACAGCTCATTTTATATCATTTTATATCATTTAGCCATACTCACAGCTCATTTTATATCATTTAGCCATACTCACAGCTCATTTTATATCATTTAGCCATACTCACAGCTCATTTTATATCATTTAGCCATACTCACAGCTCATTTTATATCATTTAGCCATACTCACAGCTCATTTTATATCATTTAGCCATACTCACAGCTCATTTTATATCATTTAGCCATACTCACAGCTCATTTTATATCATTTAGCCATACTCACAGCTCATTTTATATCATTTAGCCATACTCACAGCTCATTTTATATCATTTAGCCATACTCACAGCTCATTTTATATCATTTAGCCATACTCACAGCTCATTTTATATCATTTAGCCATACTCACAGCTCATTTTATATCATTTAGCCATACTCACAGCTCATTTTATATCATTTAGCCATACTCACAGCTCATTTTATATCATTTAGCCATACTCACAGCTCATTTTATATCATTTAGCCATACTCACAGCTCATTTTATATCATTTAGCCATACTCACAGCTCATTTTATATCATTATATATCATTTAGCCATACTCACAGCTCATTTTATATCATTTAGCCATACTCACAGCTCATTTTATATCATTTAGCCATACTCACAGCTCATTTTATATCATTATATATCATTTAGCCATACTCACAGCTCATTTTATATCATTTAGCCATACTCACAGCTCATTTTATATCATTTAGCCATACTCACAGCTCATTTTATATCATTATATATCATTTAGCCATACTCACAGCTCATTTTATATCATTTAGCCATACTCACAGCTCATTTTATATCATTTAGCCATACTCACAGCTCATTTTATATCATTATATATCATTTAGCCATACTCACAGCTCATTTTATATCATTTAGCCATACTCACAGCTCATTTTATATCATTATATATCATTTAGCCATACTCACAGCTCATTTTATATCATTTAGCCATACTCACAGCTCATTTTATATCATTATATATCATTTAGCCATACTCACAGCTCATTTTATATCATTTAGCCATACTCACAGCTCATTTTATATCATTTAGCCATACTCACAGCTCATTTTATATCATTTAGCCATACTCACAGCTCATTTTATATCATTTAGCCATACTCACAGCTCATTTTATATCATTTAGCCATACTCACAGCTCATTTTATATCATTTAGCCATACTCACAGCTCATTTTATATCATTTAGCCATACTCACAGCTCATTTTATATCATTTAGCCATACTCACAGCTCATTTTATATCATTTAGCCATACTCACAGCTCATTTTATATCATTTAGCCATACTCACAGCTCATTTTATATCATTTAGCCATACTCACAGCTCATTTTATATCATTTAGCCATACTCACAGCTCATTTTATATCATTTAGCCATACTCACAGCTCATTTTATATCATTTAGCCATACTCACAGCTCATTTTATATCATTTAGCCATACTCACAGCTCATTTTATATCATTATATATCATTTAGCCATACTCACAGCTCATTTTATATCATTTAGCCATACTCACAGCTCATTTTATATCATTTAGCCATACTCACAGCTCATTTTATATCATTATATATCATTTAGCCATACTCACAGCTCATTTTATATCATTTAGCCATACTCACAGCTCATTTTATATCATTTAGCCATACTCACAGCTCATTTTATATCATTATATATCATTTAGCCATACTCACAGCTCATTTTATATCATTTAGCCATACTCACAGCTCATTTTATATCATTATATATCATTTAGCCATACTCACAGCTCATTTTATATCATTTAGCCATACTCACAGCTCATTTTATATCATTTAGCCATACTCACAGCTCATTTTATATCATTTAGCCATACTCACAGCTCATTTTATATCATTTTATATCATTTAGCCATACTCACAGCTCATTTTATATCATTTAGCCATACTCACAGCTCATTTTATATCATTTAGCCATACTCACAGCTCATTTTATATCATTTAGCCATACTCACAGCTCATTTTATATCATTTAGCCATACTCACAGCTCATTTTATATCATTTAGCCATACTCACAGCTCATTTTATATCATTTAGCCATACTCACAGCTCATTTTATATCATTTAGCCATACTCACAGCTCATTTTATATCATTTAGCCATACTCACAGCTCATTTTATATCATTTAGCCATACTCACAGCTCATTTTATATCATTTAGCCATACTCACAGCTCATTTTATATCATTTAGCCATACTCACAGCTCATTTTATATCATTTAGCCATACTCACAGCTCATTTTATATCATTATATATCATTTAGCCATACTCACAGCTCATTTTATATCATTTAGCCATACTCACAGCTCATTTTATATCATTATATATCATTTAGCCATACTCACAGCTCATTTTATATCATTTAGCCATACTCACAGCTCATTTTATATCATTTAGCCATACTCACAGCTCATTTTATATCATTTAGCCATACTCACAGCTCATTTTATATCATTTAGCCATACTCACAGCTCATTTTATATCATTTAGCCATACTCACAGCTCATTTTATATCATTTAGCCATACTCACAGCTCATTTTATATCATTTAGCCATACTCACAGCTCATTTTATATCATTTAGCCATACTCACAGCTCATTTTATTTCATTTAGCCATACTCACAGCTCATTTTATATCATTTAGCCATACTCACAGCTCATTTTATTTCATTTAGCCATACTCACAGCTCATTTTATATCATTTAGCCATACTCACAGCTCATTTTATATCATTTAGCCATACTCACAGCTCATTTTATATCATTTAGCCATACTCACAGCTCATTTTATATCATTTAGCCATACTCACAGCTCATTTTATATCATTTAGCCATACTCACAGCTCATTTTATATCATTTAGCCATACTCACAGCTCATTTTATATCATTTAGCCATACTCACAGCTCATTTTATATCATTTAGCCATACTCACAGCTCATTTTATATCATTTAGCCATACTCACAGCTCATTTTATATCATTTAGCCATACTCACAGCTCATTTTATATCATTTAGCCATACTCACAGCTCATTTTATATCATTTAGCCATACTCACAGCTCATTTTATATCATTTAGCCATACTCACAGCTCATTTTATATCATTTAGCCATACTCACAGCTCATTTTATATCATTTAGCCATACTCACAGCTCATTTTATATCATTTAGCCATACTCACAGCTCATTTTATATCATTTAGCCATACTCACAGCTCATTTTATATCATTTAGCCATACTCACAGCTCATTTTATATCATTTAGCCATACTCACAGCTCATTTTATATCATTTAGCCATACTCACAGCTCATTTTATATCATTTAGCCATACTCACAGCTCATTTTATATCATTTAGCCATACTCACAGCTCATTTTATATCATTATATATCATTTAGCCATACTCACAGCTCATTTTATATCATTTAGCCATACTCACAGCTCATTTTATATCATTTAGCCATACTCACAGCTCATTTTATATCATTTAGCCATACTCACAGCTCATTTTATATCATTTAGCCATACTCACAGCTCATTTTATATCATTTAGCCATACTCACAGCTCATTTTATATCATTTAGCCATACTCACAGCTCATTTTATATCATTTAGCCATACTCACAGCTCATTTTATATCATTTAGCCATACTCACAGCTCATTTTATATCATTTAGCCATACTCACAGCTCATTTTATATCATTTAGCCATACTCACAGCTCATTTTATATCATTTAGCCATACTCACAGCTCATTTTATATCATTTAGCCATACTCACAGCTCATTTTATATCATTATATATCATTTAGCCATACTCACAGCTCATTTTATATCATTTAGCCATACTCACAGCTCATTTTATATCATTTAGCCATACTCACAGCTCATTTTATATCATTTAGCCATACTCACAGCTCATTTTATATCATTTAGCCATACTCACAGCTCATTTTATATCATTTAGCCATACTCACAGCTCATTTTATATCATTTAGCCATACTCACAGCTCATTTTATATCATTATATATCATTTAGCCATACTCACAGCTCATTTTATATCATTTAGCCATACTCACAGCTCATTTTATATCATTTAGCCATACTCACAGCTCATTTTATATCATTTAGCCATACTCACAGCTCATTTTATATCATTTAGCCATACTCACAGCTCATTTTATATCATTATATATCATTTAGCCATACTCACAGCTCATTTTATATCATTTAGCCATACTCACAGCTCATTTTATATCATTTAGCCATACTCACAGCTCATTTTATATCATTTAGCCATACTCACAGCTCATTTTATATCATTTAGCCATACTCACAGCTCATTTTATATCATTTAGCCATACTCACAGCTCATTTTATATCATTTAGCCATACTCACAGCTCATTTTATATCATTTAGCCATACTCACAGCTCATTTTATATCATTTAGCCATACTCACAGCTCATTTTATATCATTTAGCCATACTCACAGCTCATTTTATATCATTTAGCCATACTCACAGCTCATTTTATATCATTTAGCCATACTCACAGCTCATTTTATATCATTTAGCCATACTCACAGCTCATTTTATATCATTATATATCATTTAGCCATACTCACAGCTCATTTTATATCATTTAGCCATACTCACAGCTCATTTTATATCATTTAGCCATACTCACAGCTCATTTTATATCATTTAGCCATACTCACAGCTCATTTTATATCATTTAGCCATACTCACAGCTCATTTTATATCATTTAGCCATACTCACAGCTCATTTTATATCATTTAGCCATACTCACAGCTCATTTTATATCATTTAGCCATACTCACAGCTCATTTTATATCATTTAGCCATACTCACAGCTCATTTTATATCATTTAGCCATACTCACAGCTCATTTTATATCATTTAGCCATACTCACAGCTCATTTTATATCATTTAGCCATACTCACAGCTCATTTTATATCATTTAGCCATACTCACAGCTCATTTTATATCATTATATATCATTTAGCCATACTCACAGCTCATTTTATATCATTTAGCCATACTCACAGCTCATTTTATATCATTTAGCCATACTCACAGCTCATTTTATATCATTTAGCCATACTCACAGCTCATTTTATATCATTTAGCCATACTCACAGCTCATTTTATATCATTTAGCCATACTCACAGCTCATTTTATATCATTTAGCCATACTCACAGCTCATTTTATATCATTTAGCCATACTCACAGCTCATTTTATATCATTTAGCCATACTCACAGCTCATTTTATATCATTTAGCCATACTCACAGCTCATTTTATATCATTTAGCCATACTCACAGCTCATTTTATATCATTTAGCCATACTCACAGCTCATTTTATATCATTTTATATCATTTAGCCATACTCACAGCTCATTTTATATCATTTAGCCATACTCACAGCTCATTTTATATCATTTAGCCATACTCACAGCTCATTTTATATCATTTAGCCATACTCACAGCTCATTTTATATCATTTAGCCATACTCACAGCTCATTTTATATCATTTAGCCATACTCACAGCTCATTTTATATCATTTAGCCATACTCACAGCTCATTTTATATCATTTAGCCATACTCACAGCTCATTTTATATCATTATATATCATTTAGCCATACTCACAGCTCATTTTATATCATTTAGCCATACTCACAGCTCATTTTATATCATTTAGCCATACTCACAGCTCATTTTATATCATTTAGCCATACTCACAGCTCATTTTATATCATTTAGCCATACTCACAGCTCATTTTATATCATTTAGCCATACTCACAGCTCATTTTATATCATTTAGCCATACTCACAGCTCATTTTATATCATTTAGCCATACTCACAGCTCATTTTATATCATTTAGCCATACTCACAGCTCATTTTATATCATTTAGCCATACTCACAGCTCATTTTATATCATTATATATCATTTAGCCATACTCACAGCTCATTTTATATCATTTAGCCATACTCACAGCTCATTTTATATCATTTAGCCATACTCACAGCTCATTTTATATCATTTAGCCATACTCACAGCTCATTTTATATCATTTAGCCATACTCACAGCTCATTTTATATCATTTAGCCATACTCACAGCTCATTTTATATCATTTAGCCATACTCACAGCTCATTTTATATCATTTAGCCATACTCACAGCTCATTTTATATCATTTAGCCATACTCACAGCTCATTTTATATCATTTAGCCATACTCACAGCTCATTTTATATCATTTAGCCATACTCACAGCTCATTTTATATCATTTAGCCATACTCACAGCTCATTTTATATCATTTAGCCATACTCACAGCTCATTTTATATCATTTAGCCATACTCACAGCTCATTTTATATCATTTAGCCATACTCACAGCTCATTTTATATCATTTAGCCATACTCACAGCTCATTTTATATCATTTAGCCATACTCACAGCTCATTTTATATCATTTAGCCATACTCACAGCTCATTTTATATCATTTAGCCATACTCACAGCTCATTTTATATCATTTAGCCATACTCACAGCTCATTTTATATCATTTAGCCATACTCACAGCTCATTTTATATCATTTAGCCATACTCACAGCTCATTTTATATCATTATATATCATTTAGCCATACTCACAGCTCATTTTATATCATTTAGCCATACTCACAGCTCATTTTATATCATTTAGCCATACTCACAGCTCATTTTATATCATTTAGCCATACTCACAGCTCATTTTATATCATTTAGCCATACTCACAGCTCATTTTATATCATTTAGCCATACTCACAGCTCATTTTATATCATTTTATATCATTTAGCCATACTCACAGCTCATTTTATATCATTTAGCCATACTCACAGCTCATTTTATATCATTTAGCCATACTCACAGCTCATTTTATATCATTTAGCCATACTCACAGCTCATTTTATATCATTTAGCCATACTCACAGCTCATTTTATATCATTTAGCCATACTCACAGCTCATTTTATATCATTTAGCCATACTCACAGCTCATTTTATATCATTTAGCCATACTCACAGCTCATTTTATATCATTTAGCCATACTCACAGCTCATTTTATATCATTTAGCCATACTCACAGCTCATTTTATATCATTTAGCCATACTCACAGCTCATTTTATATCATTTAGCCATACTCACAGCTCATTTTATATCATTTAGCCATACTCACACAGCTCATTTTATATCATTTAGCCATACTCACAGCTCATTTTATATCATTTAGCCATACTCACAGCTCATTTTATATCATTTAGCCATACTCACAGCTCATTTTATATCATTTAGCCATACTCACAGCTCATTTTATATCATTTAGCCATACTCACAGCTCATTTTATATCATTTAGCCATACTCACAGCTCATTTTATATCATTTAGCCATACTCACAGCTCATTTTATATCATTTAGCCATACTCACAGCTCATTTTATATCATTTAGCCATACTCACAGCTCATTTTATATCATTTAGCCATACTCACAGCTCATTTTATATCATTTAGCCATACTCACAGCTCATTTTATATCATTTAGCCATACTCACAGCTCATTTTATATCATTTAGCCATACTCACAGCTCATTTTATATCATTTAGCCATACTCACAGCTCATTTTATATCATTTAGCCATACTCACAGCTCATTTTATATCATTTAGCCATACTCACAGCTCATTTTATATCATTTAGCCATACTCACAGCTCATTTTATATCATTTAGCCATACTCACAGCTCATTTTATATCATTTAGCCATACTCACAGCTCATTTTATATCATTTAGCCATACTCACAGCTCATTTTATATCATTTAGCCATACTCACAGCTCATTTTATATCATTTAGCCATACTCACAGCTCATTTTATATCATTTAGCCATACTCACAGCTCATTTTATATCATTTAGCCATACTCACAGCTCATTTTATATCATTTAGCCATACTCACAGCTCATTTTATATCATTTAGCCATACTCACAGCTCATTTTATATCATTATATATCATTTAGCCATACTCACAGCTCATTTTATATCATTTAGCCATACTCACAGCTCATTTTATATCATTTAGCCATACTCACAGCTCATTTTATATCATTTAGCCATACTCACAGCTCATTTTATATCATTTAGCCATACTCACAGCTCATTTTATATCATTTAGCCATACTCACAGCTCATTTTATATCATTTAGCCATACTCACAGCTCATTTTATATCATTTAGCCATACTCACAGCTCATTTTATATCATTTAGCCATACTCACAGCTCATTTTATATCATTATATATCATTTAGCCATACTCACAGCTCATTTTATATCATTTAGCCATACTCACAGCTCATTTTATATCATTTAGCCATACTCACAGCTCATTTTATATCATTATATATCATTTAGCCATACTCACAGCTCATTTTATATCATTTAGCCATACTCACAGCTCATTTTATATCATTTAGCCATACTCACAGCTCATTTTATATCATTTAGCCATACTCACAGCTCATTTTATATCATTTAGCCATACTCACAGCTCATTTTATATCATTTAGCCATACTCACAGCTCATTTTATATCATTTAGCCATACTCACAGCTCATTTTATATCATTTAGCCATACTCACAGCTCATTTTATATCATTATATATCATTTAGCCATACTCACAGCTCATTTTATATCATTTAGCCATACTCACAGCTCATTTTATATCATTATATATCATTTAGCCATACTCACAGCTCATTTTATATCATTTAGCCATACTCACAGCTCATTTTATATCATTTAGCCATACTCACAGCTCATTTTATATCATTTAGCCATACTCACAGCTCATTTTATATCATTTAGCCATACTCACAGCTCATTTTATATCATTTAGCCATACTCACAGCTCATTTTATATCATTTAGCCATACTCACAGCTCATTTTATATCATTTAGCCATACTCACAGCTCATTTTATATCATTTAGCCATACTCACAGCTCATTTTATATCATTTAGCCATACTCACAGCTCATTTTATATCATTATATATCATTTAGCCATACTCACAGCTCATTTTATATCATTTAGCCATACTCACAGCTCATTTTATATCATTTAGCCATACTCACAGCTCATTTTATATCATTTAGCCATACTCACAGCTCATTTTATATCATTTAGCCATACTCACAGCTCATTTTATATCATTTAGCCATACTCACAGCTCATTTTATATCATTTAGCCATACTCACAGCTCATTTTATATCATTTAGCCATACTCACAGCTCATTTTATATCATTTAGCCATACTCACAGCTCATTTTATATCATTTAGCCATACTCACAGCTCATTTTATATCATTTAGCCATACTCACAGCTCATTTTATATCATTTAGCCATACTCACAGCTCATTTTATATCATTATATATCATTTAGCCATACTCACAGCTCATTTTATATCATTTAGCCATACTCACAGCTCATTTTATATCATTTAGCCATACTCACAGCTCATTTTATATCATTTAGCCATACTCACAGCTCATTTTATATCATTTAGCCATACTCACAGCTCATTTTATATCATTTAGCCATACTCACAGCTCATTTTATATCATTATATATCATTTAGCCATACTCACAGCTCATTTTATATCATTTAGCCATACTCACAGCTCATTTTATATCATTTAGCCATACTCACAGCTCATTTTATATCATTTAGCCATACTCACAGCTCATTTTATATCATTTAGCCATACTCACAGCTCATTTTATATCATTTAGCCATACTCACAGCTCATTTTATATCATTTAGCCATACTCACAGCTCATTTTATATCATTTAGCCATACTCACAGCTCATTTTATATCATTATATATCATTTAGCCATACTCACAGCTCATTTTATATCATTTAGCCATACTCACAGCTCATTTTATATCATTTAGCCATACTCACAGCTCATTTTATATCATTTAGCCATACTCACAGCTCATTTTATATCATTTTATATCATTTAGCCATACTCACAGCTCATTTTATATCATTTTATATCATTTAGCCATACTCACAGCTCATTTTATATCATTTAGCCATACTCACAGCTCATTTTATATCATTTAGCCATACTCACAGCTCATTTTATATCATTTAGCCATACTCACAGCTCATTTTATATCATTTAGCCATACTCACAGCTCATTTTATATCATTTAGCCATACTCACAGCTCATTTTATATCATTTAGCCATACTCACAGCTCATTTTATATCATTTAGCCATACTCACAGCTCATTTTATATCATTTAGCCATACTCACAGCTCATTTTATATCATTTAGCCATACTCACAGCTCATTTTATATCATTTAGCCATACTCACAGCTCATTTTATATCATTTAGCCATACTCACAGCTCATTTTATATCATTTAGCCATACTCACAGCTCATTTTATATCATTTAGCCATACTCACAGCTCATTTTATATCATTTAGCCATACTCACAGCTCATTTTATATCATTTAGCCATACTCACAGCTCATTTTATATCATTTAGCCATACTCACAGCTCATTTTATATCATTTAGCCATACTCACAGCTCATTTTATATCATTTAGCCATACTCACACAGCTCATTTTATATCATTTAGCCATACTCACAGCTCATTTTATATCATTTAGCCATACTCACAGCTCATTTTATATCATTTAGCCATACTCACAGCTCATTTTATATCATTTAGCCATACTCACAGCTCATTTTATATCATTTAGCCATACTCACAGCTCATTTTATATCATTTAGCCATACTCACAGCTCATTTTATATCATTTAGCCATACTCACAGCTCATTTTATATCATTTAGCCATACTCACAGCTCATTTTATATCATTTAGCCATACTCACAGCTCATTTTATATCATTTAGCCATACTCACAGCTCATTTTATATCATTTAGCCATACTCACAGCTCATTTTATATCATTTAGCCATACTCACAGCTCATTTTATATCATTTAGCCATACTCACAGCTCATTTTATATCATTTAGCCATACTCACAGCTCATTTTATATCATTTAGCCATACTCACAGCTCATTTTATATCATTTAGCCATACTCACAGCTCATTTTATATCATTTAGCCATACTCACAGCTCATTTTATATCATTTAGCCATACTCACAGCTCATTTTATATCATTTAGCCATACTCACAGCTCATTTTATATCATTTAGCCATACTCACAGCTCATTTTATATCATTATATATCATTTAGCCATACTCACAGCTCATTTTATATCATTTAGCCATACTCACAGCTCATTTTATATCATTTAGCCATACTCACAGCTCATTTTATATCATTTAGCCATACTCACAGCTCATTTTATATCATTTAGCCATACTCACAGCTCATTTTATATCATTTAGCCATACTCACAGCTCATTTTATATCATTTAGCCATACTCACAGCTCATTTTATATCATTTAGCCATACTCACAGCTCATTTTATATCATTTAGCCATACTCACAGCTCATTTTATATCATTTAGCCATACTCACAGATTATTTTATATCATTATATATCATTTAGCCATACTCACAGCTCATTTTATATCATTTAGCCATACTCACAGCTCATTTTATATCATTTAGCCATACTCACAGCTCATTTTATATCATTTAGCCATACTCACAGCTCATTTTATATCATTTAGCCATACTCACAGCTCATTTTATATCATTTAGCCATACTCACAGCTCATTTTATATCATTTAGCCATACTCACAGCTCATTTTATATCATTTAGCCATACTCACAGCTCATTTTATATCATTTAGCCATACTCACAGCTCATTTTATATCATTTTATATCATTTAGCCATACTCACAGCTCATTTTATATCATTTAGCCATACTCACAGCTCATTTTATATCATTTAGCCATACTCACAGCTCATTTTATATCATTTAGCCATACTCACAGCTCATTTTATATCATTTAGCCATACTCACAGCTCATTTTATATCATTTAGCCATACTCACAGCTCATTTTATATCATTTAGCCATACTCACAGCTCATTTTATATCATTTAGCCATACTCACAGCTCATTTTATATCATTTAGCCATACTCACAGCTCATTTTATATCATTTAGCCATACTCACAGCTCATTTTATATCATTTAGCCATACTCACAGCTCATTTTATATCATTTAGCCATACTCACAGCTCATTTTATATCATTTAGCCATACTCACAGCTCATTTTATATCATTTAGCCATACTCACAGATTATTTTATATCATTTAGCCATACTCACAGCTCATTTTATATCATTATATATCATTTAGCCATACTCACAGCTCATTTTATATCATTTAGCCATACTCACAGCTCATTTTATATCATTATATATCATTTAGCCATACTCACAGCTCATTTTATATCATTTAGCCATACTCACAGCTCATTTTATATCATTTAGCCATACTCACAGCTCATTTTATATCATTTAGCCATACTCACAGCTCATTTTATATCATTTAGCCATACTCACAGCTCATTTTATATCATTTAGCCATACTCACAGCTCATTTTATATCATTTAGCCATACTCACAGCTCATTTTATATCATTTAGCCATACTCACAGCTCATTTTATATCATTTTATATCATTTAGCCATACTCACAGCTCATTTTATATCATTTAGCCATACTCACAGCTCATTTTATATCATTTAGCCATACTCACAGCTCATTTTATATCATTTAGCCATACTCACAGCTCATTTTATATCATTTAGCCATACTCACAGCTCATTTTATATCATTTAGCCATACTCACAGCTCATTTTATATCATTTAGCCATACTCACAGCTCATTTTATATCATTTAGCCATACTCACACAGCTCATTTTATATCATTTAGCCATACTCACAGCTCATTTTATATCATTTAGCCATACTCACAGCTCATTTTATATCATTTAGCCATACTCACAGCTCATTTTATATCATTTAGCCATACTCACAGCTCATTTTATATCATTTAGCCATACTCACAGCTCATTTTATATCATTTAGCCATACTCACAGCTCATTTTATATCATTTAGCCATACTCACAGCTCATTTTATATCATTTAGCCATACTCACAGCTCATTTTATATCATTTAGCCATACTCACAGCTCATTTTATATCATTTAGCCATACTCACAGCTCATTTTATATCATTTAGCCATACTCACAGCTCATTTTATATCATTTAGCCATACTCACAGCTCATTTTATATCATTTAGCCATACTCACAGCTCATTTTATATCATTTTATATCATTTAGCCATACTCACAGCTCATTTTATATCATTTAGCCATACTCACAGCTCATTTTATATCATTTAGCCATACTCACAGCTCATTTTATATCATTTAGCCATACTCACAGCTCATTTTATATCATTTAGCCATACTCACAGCTCATTTTATATCATTTAGCCATACTCACAGCTCATTTTATATCATTTAGCCATACTCACAGCTCATTTTATATCATTTAGCCATACTCACAGCTCATTTTATATCATTTAGCCATACTCACAGCTCATTTTATATCATTTAGCCATACTCACACAGCTCATTTTATATCATTTAGCCATACTCACAGCTCATTTTATATCATTTAGCCATACTCACAGCTCATTTTATATCATTTAGCCATACTCACAGCTCATTTTATATCATTTAGCCATACTCACAGCTCATTTTATATCATTTAGCCATACTCACAGCTCATTTTATATCATTTAGCCATACTCACACAGCTCATTTTATATCATTTAGCCATACTCACAGCTCATTTTATATCATTTAGCCATACTCACAGCTCATTTTATATCATTTAGCCATACTCACAGCTCATTTTATATCATTTAGCCATACTCACAGCTCATTTTATATCATTTAGCCATACTCACAGCTCATTTTATATCATTATATATCATTTAGCCATACTCACAGCTCATTTTATATCATTTAGCCATACTCACAGCTCATTTTATATCATTTAGCCATACTCACAGCTCATTTTATATCATTATATATCATTTAGCCATACTCACAGCTCATTTTATATCATTTAGCCATACTCACAGCTCATTTTATATCATTTAGCCATACTCACAGCTCATTTTATATCATTTAGCCATACTCACAGCTCATTTTATATCATTTAGCCATACTCACAGCTCATTTTATATCATTTAGCCATACTCACAGCTCATTTTATATCATTTAGCCATACTCACAGCTCATTTTATATCATTTAGCCATACTCACAGCTCATTTTATATCATTTAGCCATACTCACAGCTCATTTTATATCATTTAGCCATACTCACAGCTCATTTTATATCATTTAGCCATACTCACAGCTCATTTTATATCATTTAGCCATACTCACAGCTCATTTTATATCATTTAGCCATACTCACAGCTCATTTTATATCATTTAGCCATACTCACAGCTCATTTTATATCATTTAGCCATACTCACAGCTCATTTTATATCATTTAGCCATACTCACAGCTCATTTTATATCATTATATATCATTTAGCCATACTCACAGCTCATTTTATATCATTTAGCCATACTCACAGCTCATTTTATATCATTATATATCATTTAGCCATACTCACAGCTCATTTTATATCATTTAGCCATACTCACAGCTCATTTTATATCATTTAGCCATACTCACACAGCTCATTTTATATCATTTAGCCATACTCACAGCTCATTTTATATCATTTAGCCATACTCACAGCTCATTTTATATCATTTAGCCATACTCACACAGCTCATTTTATATCATTTAGCCATACTCACAGCTCATTTTATATCATTTAGCCATACTCACAGCTCATTTTATATCATTTAGCCATACTCACAGCTCATTTTATATCATTTAGCCATACTCACACAGCTCATTTTATATCATTTAGCCATACTCACAGCTCATTTTATATCATTTAGCCATACTCACAGCTCATTTTATATCATTTAGCCATACTCACAGCTCATTTTATATCATTTAGCCATACTCACAGCTCATTTTATATCATTTAGCCATACTCACAGCTCATTTTATATCATTTAGCCATACTCACAGCTCATTTTATATCATTTAGCCATACTCACAGCTCATTTTATATCATTTAGCCATACTCACAGCTCATTTTATATCATTTAGCCATACTCACAGCTCATTTTATATCATTTAGCCATACTCACAGCTCATTTTATATCATTTAGCCATACTCACAGCTCATTTTATATCATTTAGCCATACTCACAGATTATTTTATATCATTTAGCCATACTCACAGCTCATTTTATATCATTTAGCCATACTCACAGCTCATTTTATATCATTTAGCCATACTCACAGCTCATTTTATATCATTTAGCCATACTCACAGCTCATTTTATATCATTTAGCCATACTCACAGCTCATTTTATATCATTTAGCCATACTCACAGCTCATTTTATATCATTTAGCCATACTCACAGCTCATTTTATATCATTTAGCCATACTCACAGCTCATTTTATATCATTTAGCCATACTCACAGCTCATTTTATATCATTTAGCCATACTCACAGATTATTTTATATCATTTAGCCATACTCACAGCTCATTTTATATCATTATATATCATTTAGCCATACTCACAGCTCATTTTATATCATTTAGCCATACTCACAGCTCATTTTATATCATTTAGCCATACTCACAGCTCATTTTATATCATTATATATCATTTAGCCATACTCACAGCTCATTTTATATCATTTAGCCATACTCACAGCTCATTTTATATCATTTAGCCATACTCACAGATTATTTTATATCATTTAGCCATACTCACAGATTATTTTATATCATTTAGCCATACTCACAGATTATTTTATATCATTTAGCCATACTCACAGCTCATTTTATATCATTATATATCATTTAGCCATACTCACAGCTCATTTTATATCATTTAGCCATACTCACAGCTCATTTTATATCATTTAGCCATACTCACAGATTATTTTATATCATTTAGCCATACTCACAGATTATTTTATATCATTTAGCCATACTCACAGCTCATTTTATATCATTTAGCCATACTCACAGATTATTTTATATCATTTTATATCATTTAGCCATACTCACAGCTCATTTTATATCATTTAGCCATACTCACAGCTCATTTTATATCATTTAGCCATACTCACAGCTCATTTTATATCATTTAGCCATACTCACAGCTCATTTTATATCATTTAGCCATACTCACAGCTCATTTTATATCATTTAGCCATACTCACAGATTATTTTATATCATTTAGCCATACTCACAGCTCATTTTATATCATTTAGCCATACTCACAGATTATTTTATATCATTTTATATCATTTAGCCATACTCACAGCTCATTTTATATCATTTAGCCATACTCACAGCTCATTTTATATCATTTAGCCATACTCACAGATTATTTTATATCATTTAGCCATACTCACAGCTCATTTTATATCATTTAGCCATACTCACAGATTATTTTATATCATTTAGCCATACTCACAGCTCATTTTATATCATTTAGCCATACTCACAGATTATTTTATATCATTTTATATCATTTAGCCATACTCACAGCTCATTTTATATCATTTAGCCATACTCACAGCTCATTTTATATCATTTAGCCATACTCACAGCTCATTTTATATCATTTAGCCATACTCACAGCTCATTTTATATCATTTAGCCATACTCACAGCTCATTTTATATCATTTAGCCATACTCACAGCTCATTTTATATCATTTAGCCATACTCACAGCTCATTTTATATCATTTAGCCATACTCACAGCTCATTTTATATCATTTAGCCATACTCACAGCTCATTTTATATCATTTAGCCATACTCACAGCTCATTTTATATCATTTAGCCATACTCACAGATTATTTTATATCATTTAGCCATACTCACAGCTCATTTTATATCATTTAGCCATACTCACAGCTCATTTTATATCATTTAGCCATACTCACAGCTCATTTTATATCATTTTATATCATTTAGCCATACTCACAGCTCATTTTATATCATTTAGCCATACTCACAGCTCATTTTATATCATTTAGCCATACTCACAGCTCATTTTATATCATTTAGCCATACTCACAGCTCATTTTATATCATTTAGCCATACTCACAGCTCATTTTATATCATTTAGCCATACTCACAGCTCATTTTATATCATTTAGCCATACTCACAGCTCATTTTATATCATTTAGCCATACTCACAGCTCATTTTATATCATTTAGCCATACTCACAGCTCATTTTATATCATTTAGCCATACTCACAGCTCATTTTATATCATTTAGCCATACTCACAGATTATTTTATATCATTTAGCCATACTCACAGATTATTTTATATCATTTAGCCATACTCACAGATTATTTTATATCATTTAGCCATACTCACAGCTCATTTTATATCATTTAGCCATACTCACAGCTCATTTTATATCATTTTATATCATTTAGCCATACTCACAGCTCATTTTATATCATTTAGCCATACTCACAGCTCATTTTATATCATTTAGCCATACTCACAGCTCATTTTATATCATTTAGCCATACTCACAGCTCATTTTATATCATTTAGCCATACTCACAGCTCATTTTATTTCATTTAGCCATACTCACAGCTCATTTTATATCATTTAGCCATACTCACAGATTATTTCATATCATTTAGCCATACTCACAGCTCATTTTATATCATTTAGCCATACTCACAGCTCATTTTATATCATTTAGCCATACTCACAGCTCATTTTATATCATTTAGCCATACTCACAGATTATTTCATATCATTTAGCCATACTCACAGCTCATTTTATATCATTTAGCCATACTCACAGCTCATTTTATATCATTTAGCCATACTCACAGCTCATTTTATATCATTTAGCCATACTCACAGCTCATTTTATATCATTTAGCCATACTCACAGATTATTTCATATCATTTAGCCATACTCACAGATTATTTCATATCATTTAGCCATGCTCACAGATTATTTTATATTATTTAGCCATACTCACAGATTATTTTATTTCATTTAGCCATACTCACAGCTGATTTTATATCATTTAGCCATACTCACAGATTATTTCATATCATTTAGCCATACTCACAGATTATTTCATATCATTTAGCCATGCTCACAGATTATTTTATATCATTTAGCCATACTCACAGATTATTTCATATCATTTAGCCATGCTCACAGATTATTTCATATCATTTAGCCATACTCACAGATTATTTCATATCATTTAGCCATACTCACAGCTCATTTCATATCATTTAGCCATGCTCACAGATTATTTCATATCATTTAGCCATACTCACAGATTATTTCATATCATTTAGCCATACTCACAGCTCATTTCATATCATTTAGCCATGCTCACAGATTATTTCATATCATTTAGCCATGCTCACAGATTATTTTATATTATTTAGCCATACTCACAGATTATTTTATATCATTTAGCCATACTCACAGATTATTTTATATCATTTAGCCATACTCACAGATTATTTTATATCATTTAGCCATACTCACAGATTATTTTATATCATTTAGCCATACTCACAGCTCATTTTATATCATTTAGCCATACTCACAGCTCATTTTATATCATTTAGCCATACTCACAGATTATTTTATATCATTTAGCCATACTCACAGATTATTTCATATCATTTAGCCATGCTCACAGATTATTTCATATCATTTAGCCATGCTCACAGATTATTTCATATCATTTAGCCATGCTCACAGATTATTTTATATTATTTAGCCATACTCACAGATTATTTTATATTATTTAGCCATACTCACAGATTATTTTATATTATTTAGCCATACTCACAGATTATTTTATATTATTTAGCCATACTCACAGATTATTTTATATTATTTAGCCATGCTTAAAGGCATTTTGCTGTGTGATAAAACTGCACATTTTAGAGTGGCCTTTTATTGTGGTCAGCCTAAGGCACACCTGTTCAATAATCATGCTGTCTAGTCAGCATCTTGATATGCCACACCTGTGAGGTGGATGAATTATCTCAGCAAAGGAGAAGTGCTCACTAACACAGATTTAGACATTTTTTGGTTACTTTATATATATATATATACACACACAAACATTAGTGCTGGGCAATGATTAAAATTTTTAATCGTGATTAATCGCATTGTTATACACAAAATTGAACAGGTAGCCTATCTATCTATCTATCTATCTATCTATCTATCTATCTATCTATCTATCTATCTATCTATCTATCTATCTATCTATCTATCTATCTATCTATCTATCTATCTATCTATCTATCTATCTATCTATCTATCTATCTATCTGCCTGTTTGTCTGCCATCTGGATGAAGTTAAAAATGAAACTGTCCATGTAAAAGTTCGATGCCTTTCTCCATGTTTGTTTATCCACCAGTTCTATTTCTTCTCCGGTTCCTCTGAGCGCCGCAGCAGTCTTACGGTCATTGGTTGAGATGCGTGACGACGTTCATCCCAAGCCAATATGGATCAAGATGCCCCCCCTCCCATCACCCATGGTTTGTCTGTATGTGCATTCAGAGCCAGTGAGCAACAGACTTTTAAAATAATTTACAAAATAATAAAAACTTCGTTAATGTTATATAGCACACAGTTGTACAGAAGGTCTGTGTGGAGCTTACAGTTTCTCTGGACTTCAGAGTCCAGTCCCTGCTCCAACATGACCATGTTCCTGTGCAGCTCCATGAAGGCATGGTGTGGAGGTGAAGGTTGGAGTGAAGAACTGCACAGAGCCCTGACTCTGACTCAACCCCACTGACCACCCACTGACCCCCAGACCTCCTCACACTCACAACACCAGAGTCTGATATCACTAATGCTCTTGTAGCTGAATGATCACTAATCCCCACACACACACTCCAACATCTAGAGCAGAACACACACACATAATTTATATTGTTCATTACTTATTGCACTACCTCAACCCTTGTGTCTATTTCATCTGCTGCTATATCTATATTTATGTTTATTTCTATTTGCACTACCTCAACCACTGCTACTGTATTTTTGCACATTACATGTTGCCAAGCGCTATATATATATATATATATATATATGTTACAATCATATATGTTATTAGTTACCTGGTTTTTTACAGTTCTCAAAGTTGTACATCATTTCATTTTTTTATTCCATTTCATTTACATTTCATTGCACATGTTCTCTTTTTTGGCACCAAGTATCCAGTTGTTTTTGCTTTTTTTTGCACTGTGTTGTTTTTGCACTGTTTGCACAAGACAAACCTCAGTCCTAGCTCTGTATTGTTTTTTTTGTGTTTGATCTTTATGTTGTATGTTTATGTAGCACCAGGTTCTGGAGAAACTGTGTTTCATTTCACTATGTACTGCATCAGATATATGTGGGAGAAATGACAATAAAGCTTCTTGAATCCTTGAAAAAAAAGAAGAAACAGAGGTAGCTAAAGGTGAATACATGTTTTAATATTAGAATCTAAATATCTGACTCCATAGATAATACTAATAATCTAGTTTTTGTTTCATCATGGAATTTTTAGATTAGATTAGAGTAGATTAAATTGATTTAGATCAAATAAATTGATTTAGATAGTCAGACAGATTTTAGATAAATATATTTAGTTCACCTGCTCTCTGTTTCCGGATCACTTTGACTGAATTACTCACACAATTTATTAATCTACTGAAAAATCAAGTCTTTATCACCTAAACACTAGTTTCAAAGTTCATCTGGATTCCCCCTCAAATGCATTTTTAACTTGGCAGATACAATCATAAGGATGTTTTCATCAACTTCTGTCTGTTCTGCCTCCAGCCTCACATTTCTGCACTTTATTTTATAAAATTTTTGTATTCCTCCAGCACTGTATCCTTCTTTTGAATTGACTCTTTCAGCTGTTCAATCTCTTTCTCCTGTTTGTGCTCTGTTTCTTTCAGCTTTTGAATTGTCTCCTTTAATTTCCTGATCTCTTCACTGTATTGAGATGTTAGCTTTCTCTCTAATTCACTGTAGTGTTTCTTTATCTCCTCCTCCTTCTCCTTCAGCTTGTCCTCCACATTCTGAAACATGGAGTAAGTTCAATTCAATTTTATTTGTATAGCGCTTTTAACAAAGAGCATTGTCTCAAAGCGGCTTTACATGAGAAACAACATAAGAAAACAACAAACAGACAGACAGACAGACAAACAGACAGACAGTCCTAGATGTTATCCCAAGTGAGCAAGCCTGAGGTGACTGAGGCGACTGAGGCAAGGAAAAACTCCCTTAGATGGTATGAGGAAGAAACCTTGAGAGGAACCAGACTCAAAAGGGAACCCATCCTCATTTGGGTGACAATTGTGTGATGCAGATACAGCATGTGTATAGTGTTATGTAAATCAATAAGGAGGTTGTTGTCCACAGCGCTGCTTGAATATCCCAATCCTCACAAGCAGAACCCGGCTGGAGCCGGTCCATCTCCGGATACCACTGGAGCCGGCACAGTCTCTGTATGCCTCGGGATGGGTAGAAGAAGGGAAACAATGGAACAGCATTAGCGTAGCTGCTGTTCATAATATTAGCAGTACTAGATGAATGTGCATTTAATCAGATGTACTTGGGCACAAGGTTATGGGATGTGTTAGATGTTTGCCAGGCTGAAGAGATTTTACTCTTTAGTCTACATTTAAACTGGGAGACTGTGTCTGAGCCCCGAACACTGTCAGGAAGACTATTCTAAAGTTTTGGAGCTAAATACGAAAACGCTCTACCCCCTTTTGTGGACTTTGATATTCTGGGAACTACTAGAAGTCCGGAATTTTGCGATCTTAAAGAGCGTGGTGGATTGTAACGTGTTAGAAGACTGGAGAGATAGGTGGGAGCTAAACCAATTAGAGACTTGTACGTAATTAGTGCTAATTTATAGTCAATTCTTAACAGGTAGCCAGTGCAGGGATGATAATATTGGGGTTATATGATCATATTTTCTTGATCTGGTAAGAACTCTAGCGACTGCATTCTGGACTAACTGTAGCTTGTTTATTGAAGATGCAGGACAAACACCTAGTAATGCATTACAGTAGTCCAGTCTGGAGGTCAGGAATGCATGAACTAGTTTTTCTGCATCAGATACAGATAAAATGTTCCTAAGCTTGGTGATATTCTAAGATGGAAGAAGGCTGTTTTTGTGATATTGGAAATATGATTTTCAAAGGATAAGTTGCTGTCTAATATTACACCCAGGTCTTTCACTGTTGAGCGAGTAGTAACAGTACATCCTTCCAGATGCAAGCTGAATTGCGAGAGCTTCTGTGTACTGGTTTTTGGACCAATAAGTAATATCTCTGTCTTATCAGAATTTAATAATAGAAAATTATCGGTCATCCAATCTCTAATATCTTTAACACACTCAGTTAGTCTAGACAAATTAGATATTTCATCTGGTTTTGATGAGATATATAACTGGGTATCATCAACATAACAATGGAAACTAATCCCATGCCTTCTAATGATGTCACCCAATGGAAGCATGTATACTGAGAAAAGCAGAGTCCTAAAACTGACCCTTGTGGGACCCCGTATTTCACTGGCACTACACTGGACAGTTCTCCATTTAAATCTACAAAGTGGTATGGATCAGACAGGTAGGATCTAAACCATTTTAATGCCTGTCCCTGCATACCTGTGTGATTTTGTAAGCGATCTATGAGAATATTATGATCTATAGTGTCGAATGCAGCACTAAGATCAAGCAGGACTAAAATGGAGATGCAGCCTTGGTCCGAAGCTAAAAGCAGGTCATTAGTGATTTTAACTAGTGCAGTTTCTGTACTATGATGGGGCCTGAAACCTGACTGAAATTCTTCAAGGATATTGTTTTCCTGTAGGAAGGAGCATAATTGAGCTGACACCACCTTTTCTAATATTTTAAGTATAGTGTTCACCCTGGCCCTGCGATGGACTGGCGACCTGTCCAGGGTGTACCCCTGCCTTTCGCCATATGTGCACTGGGATAGACTCCAGCAGACCCCCGTGACCCTAGGAATCCTAGGAATAAGCGGGTATAGACAATGAATGAATGAATGTTCACCCACATTAGCAGACACCATGCTTTCCACTTTGCCCAGAAACTCCAGAACCTGATCTCAATCATCCATTCTCGTGTTGTCAAACACATGGAACCTCCCTCCAAACACATCTAACAGGGGTTTGAGGTTCCCTCCTGCCTCATGAAGATGTTCCTCAATGGTTCCTGAGTTTATCTTTGTGTGTGAAGAGGATCATGGTGTATTTATCAGCTTCTTCTCCAAAAAGAGCTCTGATCTTCTCCGCTGAGAGACATTCCTCCTCGGTGAAGGGACCAGGCTGAACCACCAGGATGATGGTGTGGGATCCTGGAGTTGTCATGTTAATGCACTTACTGACCTCTTTTTTAAAGATTTTTTTTAATCAAAAAGACCCAGACTGTCCACCACTTCCATCTGCCTTCCAGCAACCTCATCTGTCTCCTTCCAGCACTCTTTAGTGACAGATGATCCAGACTTAATTTTTATTAATATTATTTTAATAATTATTTTATTTCTTATTGATATTTTGTTATTAAAATTTGTTAATAACTGTTCTCTGAACAGTTGACACACTGAACAATAACAGTCAATGGGGTTAAAGTCAAGACTTTGTTCTTCAAGCCCTTAAATTTTGTTGCTTTGGATCATTGTCTTGCAAACCCAAATTCACTTGAGCTTCACATCACCACCAGATCACAGACATTCTCCTTCAGCATTTTCTTTATTTGTTAGAGAGCAGACTTTATCATTTTTATAAACACACAGAAATGAAGGAGGGTATACTTTCTTATTTTCCCATCACTGAGTTTCACTTTACTTTACTTTACTTTACTTTACTTTACTTTACTTTACTTTACTTTACTTTACTAGAGTGTGTTTGTTAGACTGATTAGTCTGCTTCACATAGCTGGATGTTTGTATTTACATGATGTTTTAATTTAACAGGATTGGCAGTGGAGAAAATAACAATTCCCTTTCTTACAACACTTATGATGTTTATTATTTTATCATTATGATCCATTTGATTGGTCACTTGAACTTAAACATTTTCATCTAAACCTCAAAAAGACGTTTTTAATTAATTACATCAGTTGGAAATTATGGATTGTAGTAGGATTTTTAAAATTTTGGCTACAAAAAATAACTGAATATTTTACATGAATAAATTTAAAAATGAATTAGGAACATATAAGATGCAAAAAGCATTATTAATATACTGATTTATATAAATTCTAATATCTAAAACAAAATATCTGGATTTTTTCCAAATTTTAAATATAATCCCACTCTGTGTTTATGATTTATAATCCCACTCTCTGTGTTTATAATGATTTATAATCCCACTCTCAGTGTTTATAATGATTTATAATCCCACTCTCTGTGTTTATGATTTATAATCCCACTCTCTGTGTTTATAATGATTTATAATCCCACTCTCAGTGTTTATAATGATTTATAATCCCACTCTCAGTGTTTATAATGATTTATAATCCCACTCTCTGTGTTTATAATGATTTATAATCCCACTCTCAGTGTTTATAATGATTTATAATCCCACTCTCTGTGTTTATAATGATTTATAATCCCACTCTCTGTGTTTATAATGATTTATAATCCCACTCTCTGTGTTTATAATGATTTATAATCCCACTCTCAGTGTTTATAATGATTTATAATCCCACTCTCAGTGTTTATAATGATTTATAATCCCACTCTCTGTGTTTATAATGATTTATAATCCCACTCTCAGTGTTTATAATGATTTATAATCCCACTCTCAGTGTTTATAATGATTTATAATCCCACTCTCTGTGTTTATAATGATTTATAATCCCACTCTCTGTGTTTATAATGATTTATAATCCCACTCTCTGTGTTTATAATGATTTATAATCCCACTCTCTGTTTATAATGATTTATAATCCCACTCTGTGTTTATAATGATTTATAATCCCACTCTCTGTGTTTATAATGATTTATAATCCCACTCTCAGTGTTTATAATGATTTATAATCCCACTCTCTGTGTTTATAATGATTTATAATCCCACTCTCTGTGTTTATAATGATTTATAATCCCACTCTCTGTGTTTATAATGATTTATAATCCCACTCTCTGTGTTTATAATGATTTATAATCCCACTCTCAGTGTTTATAATGATTTATAATCCCACTCTCAGTGTTTATAATGATTTATAATCCCACTCTCAGTGTTTATAATGATTTATAATCCCACTCTCTGTGTTTATAATGATTTATAATCCCACTCTCAGTGTTTATAATGATTTATAATCCCACTCTCAGTGTTTATAATGATTTATAATCCCACTCTCTGTGTTTATAATGATTTATAATCCCACTCTCAGTGTTTATAATGATTTATAATCCCACTCTCAGTGTTTATAATGATTTATAATCCCACTCTCAGTGTTTATAATGATTTATAATCCCACTCTCAGTGTTTATAATGATTTATAATCCCACTCTCTGTGTTTATAATGATTTATAATCCCACTCTCAGTGTTTATAATGATTTATAATCCCACTCTCAGTGTTTATAATGATTTATAATCCCACTCTCAGTGTTTATAATGATTTATAATCCCACTCTCAGTGTTTATAATGATTTATAATCCCACTCTCAGTGTTTATAATGATTTATAATCCCACTCTCAGTGTTTATAATGATTTATAATCCCACTCTCAGTGTTTATAATGATTTATAATCCCACTCTCTGTGTTTATAATGATTTATAATCCCACTCTCAGTGTTTATAATGATTTATAATCCCACTCTCTGTGTTTATAATGATTTATAATCCCACTCTCTGTGTTTATAATGATTTATAATCCCACTCTCTGTGTTTATAATGATTTATAATCCCACTCTCAGTGTTTATAATGATTTATAATCTCACTCTCAGTGTTTATAATGATTTATAATCCCACTCTCTGTGTTTATAATGATTTATAATCCCACTCTCTGTGTTTATAATGATTTATAATCCCACTCTCTGTGTTTATAATGATTTATAATCCCACTCTCTGTTTATAATGATTTATAATCCCACTCTGTGTTTATAATGATTTATAATCCCACTCTCTGTGTTTATAATGATTTATAATCCCACTCTCAGTGTTTATAATGATTTATAATCCCACTCTCAGTGTTTATAATGATTTATAATCCCACTCTCAGTGTTTATAATGATTTATAATCCCACTCTCAGTGTTTATAATGATTTATAATCCCACTCTCTGTGTTTATAATGATTTATAATCCCACTCTCTGTGTTTATAATGATTTATAATCCCACTCTCTGTGTTTATAATGATTTATAATCCCACTCTCTGTGTTTATAATGATTTATAATCCCACTCTCAGTGTTTATAATGATTTATAATCTCACTCTCAGTGTTTATAATGATTTATAATCCCACTCTCAGTGTTTATAATGATTTATAATCCCACTCTCTGTGTTTATAATGATTTATAATCCCACTCTCTGTTTATAATGATTTATAATACCACTCTCAGTGTTTATAATGATTTATAATCCCACTCTCTGTGTTTATAATGATTTATAATCCCACTCTCTGTGTTTATAATGATTTATAATCCCACTCTCTGTTTATAATGATTTATAATCTCACTCTCAGTGTTTATAATGATTTATAATCCCACTCTCAGTGTTTATAATGATTTATAATCCCACTCTCTGTGTTTATAATGATTTATAATCCCACTCTCTGTGTTTATAATGATTTATAATCCCACTCTCTGTGTTTATAATGATTTATAATCCCACTCTCTGTTTATAATGATTTATAATCCCACTCTGTGTTTATAATGATTTATAATCCCACTCTCTGTGTTTATAATGATTTATAATCCCACTCTCAGTGTTTATAATGATTTATAATCCCATTCTCTGTGTTTATAATGATTTATAATCCCACCCTCTGTGTTTATAATGATTTATAATCCCACTCTCAGTGTTTATAATGATTTATAATCCCACTCTCTGTGTTTATAATGATTTATAATCCCACTCTCTGTGTTTATAATGATTTATAATCCCACTCTCTGTGTTTATAATGATTTATAATCCCACTCTCTGTTTATAATGATTTATAATCCCACTCTGTGTTTATAATGATTTATAATCCCACTCTCTGTGTTTATAATGATTTATAATCCCACTCTCAGTGTTTATAATGATTTATAATCCCATTCTCTGTGTTTATAATGATTTATAATCCCACCCTCTGTGTTTATAATGATTTATAATCCCACTCTCAGTGTTTATAATGATTTATAATCCCACTCTCTGTGTTTATAATGATTTATAATCCCACCCTCTGTGTTTATAATGATTTATAATCCCACTCTCTGTGTTTATAATGATTTATAATCCCACTCTCTGTGTTTATAATGATTTATAATCCCACTCTCTGTGTTTATAATGATTTATAATCCCACTCTCTGTTTATAATGATTTATAATCCCACTCTGTGTTTATAATGATTTATAATCCCACTCTCTGTGTTTATAATGATTTATAATCCCACTCTCTGTGTTTATAATGATTTATAATCCCACTCTCTGTGACTATAATGATTATTAATCCCACTCTCTGTGTTTAGAATGGTTTGTTGTCCGACATCAGGTGTCACCAAGATGAGGATGAGGTTCTCTTTTCAGTCTGGTTCGTTCAAGGTTTCTTCCTCATATTGTCTCGGGGGGGTTTCCCCATCACCATTGCCTCGGGCTGGTTCATTAGAGATTTACTTAATTTTAATCTGGGTCATTTTTATTCTGAATATTACTTTGTTTGTAAAACTGCTTTAAGGCAGTGTCCTCTAAAAAAATAAAACTGAATTAAATTGAATACTGCTGTTTTCTTAGTGAATGAACAATTTTCCTTTACTTCTGTGTACTGAATCATATGTCTCTTCTCTCCAGTCATTCCTGTAAATTTGGGTGCTTTTCACTGCCAGAAGCAGGACAGGGAGGAGCAGGTTTTTGTTCAGATATTTTGAACGAATCCACCCTTTACTTACTTACTTTGTCTCAAAGAGAGAACTTCTGACCAAACTGGTAATTCTTGTTCGAGGTTCTGCTGAGTCACTTATGGTTGTTTAGCTCACACATACACCATAAATAGTTTAATAGTTTAGTTCTCCATCCATCCTCAAATCTTGCTTCATTGTTCAGTTTATTTAAGGTTGTTGTTGCATTTTGGTTCATAATAAATTATGTTCATAAATCTGATGCAGAGTAGATTTTTTAGACAAAATGGGGAAACTGACGGATTTTAAGGTAGTTTCAAACTGGCTTTACCATCCAGAAAAGACAAGCATTTCATGTACAGGCCTGTGTAAAGGGTTAATGGGGCTACTTGGTTATTACTTGATTATATAGTGTCATGGCTGTGCAGTCAAAAAACTGTCATTATAATGAAGGTCTATGGGGCAACAACAACCACCAACAGTAAATGAGGAAGAAAAATATATAATCTGATGCTGCTGAAGTCAATGTTGTTACTAATCTTTGAAATTTCCAAGACTCTGATAAAAAGGTAAAAAAAATCCAGTCCACTTAAAATCACTTTTTATATTGAAAATCAGTCATTTTGTGTGTCTTTTCCTCAAATCAGTGACATCACTTAGAAGTTGGCATTTAAAGAGTTATAAATCTGGCTTCTTAAAAATATTTAGTAATTTTGATCAGAACTAAGGTTGTTCAACTGATTAAACTGATTAAAAATGTTGAAAAATATATTTATCTGATATATTTTTACAGCAGTTTATTTTAGTGGATGTTTTCATCCTGAACATAACCAAAGGGTAGTGAATTTGTCCATATTTTAAAATTTTATGTCAAACAAGACACAAACTTAGAATCATTTTAATCTGTAATCTCTCGCTTATAATCCTACACAGTCTCTATAGCCTGCAGAATATCAATTTGCACAGGGGGCATGTTGTAATGTTGAAGAAAAACAAATGTGGAGGCAGGAGTGATGAAGGACCCCTCTGTTTGTCTCCTTTGATTTTCTGGCACTAACCGAGACCTGGATATCCTATGGAAGTATAATAGTGCTCAAATTCTTGAAAGCAAAATAGCATATTGAATCACATGAACTGAATAAAAACTTATCAGAAAAAAAATTCAGGTAGAAAAAATATGAGCCTTAAATTCAGGTGGAAAAAATACGAGCCTTCAAATTCAGGTGGAAAAATTCAGGTCTTAACATCCGGGCTATTACAGGTCTCGGGCCCGTGTCTCAGTGCACTTTAAAGTGTACATCCTGCTCCCTGTACAGTTCACTCGGAGGGGAATCACTCTGCCGATTGGAACACGGCCCTGTAATTAACCTGCAGGAGAAACGGCTCTGAGGAAGAGCGCAGGGATTGCGGGCTGTGAAGACGATGGACCAGGGGGTAAGTTACATTAGATTTATTAATGAACAGGGCAGTATGAGTTATGATAATCTAATATTAGTCTAAAAAAGAACGTAACTTCGCTTATTGACTACCATTGTGCTGAAAAACAATGAACAGTACAGTAAAATAACTCATACTGCCCTGTTAATTAATAAAACTAATTTAACTTACCCCCTGGTCCATTGCAGGGGTGTTTCTAGGATTTTAATAAGGATGTTTAATAATAAACACAAATGAACACAAACAACAGTGGCATGCACAGACTTCTTGTAGGGCAGGGGCGGAAGGACCAAAAAGGGCACTACTTTAAAAAAAAAAAAAAAAAAAAAAAAGATTAATCCAATAAACATAACCAAATGTGTTTTTGTACAGATTTTAAAATAAAAATGAAATTACCTGTATTTAAAGCAGTATTCGTCTTTCTGCTGTCTTTTTAAATACATGAATGACTTCCTCACAATTAATTAGAAGGTCTTGCTCAGTGGAGAGTAGCAGGAGGTCAGAGCGCCTCTCTTCATTACACAGACTTCGAAGACTGGATTTCACAAGATTTAACTTAGAAAATGACCTCTCAACTGTAGAAGTGGAGACAGGTAATGCTGCATAAATTTTTAGGAGTTCAGAAAGAGAGAGAAAACAGACTCAATCTCACTGTCTTTTAGGCACTTTAGCATTTCCTGCACATTACTTTTGGTGAAGGAGTAGGATGCATGAAACACTAAGTTCTGTGAAGACCATTTCTTCCTCAATCCCATAGAACTTACTAACTGTTCTGAAAGGTTCAGATCATGAAATCAAAGATATAAATGTCCTGTACGTTAGAGTTGGACTTGGAATTAGATTTAATTTCACTAAATGCATTTCCTCGAGCTAATGACATGAGAACATGCCAAATTATGGTAGCGCCGTTTAATGGCCTCGGATAAAACAAATGAAATGTCAGTGTCAGAAATGTGGCAGCAATCGAGTGATGCTGATATTATAATTATGCTTATATAATAATTAAGCATAACTTGCATGCTGCCGCATTCGCTAAGTTTACAACAGCATTATGGTAGGACAAATGTCCATTTTTCGCGTTACCTGTCTGCTGCTCGTGTTTTGAAGACTCGCAGCTAAGATACTGCTGCATAGCGCTGTAAAGGAAACTCCGCCCACCGCTCCACCTCCGACTAATACATCCGCCAGAATCCAAATACTTTATTTTGTGTTTAATATTATTGTTAGTGACAAATGGTATAGAAGCGTATTGTTATTTATAATAATGACATTAATAATAATAATAATAATTTACTATGAGAAAAGAGGGGCACTTTACACTTTTAGCCAAAAAGGGCAGGGGCTCCTCCCATCATTTCAGAGTCTTGCTAGTAAAAAGGAGTTCAAAATTCATGACATTTTCTTGTTGAAGTTTCACGTGTTTTTTTATTCATCACGACTGAAAAAAAACAAAGAGAAGAACTGCAGCGATACCCAATGTCGTCAGTACAACAGTGTCACCTATTGGCAAATGACTATATTACAACAATTCTCTCTTACACATGGAATATTATCTCTTTTACAGTTTGTGTGTAACGCAGTGTAGATCCATTATTTTTATTATTATTATTATTATTATTATTATTATTTTCATTTTATTATCTGTACTGCTTATCCAATCTATCGTCAGGTCACAGGGAGCCTGTGCCTATCTCAGGCGTCATTGGGCATCAAGGCAGGTTAAAGGACACACACACACACACACACACACACAACGGGCAATTTAGAGACTCCAGTCAGCCTAGTAGCACGTCTTTGGACTATGGGAGGAAACCGGAGCACCCGGAGGAACATGCAAACTTCTTTTTTTTTACAGCCTCTCTTCTCTTCTCTTCTCTTCTCTTCTCTTCTCTTCTCTTCTCTTATTGTTCTCTCATTCTCTCATCTGTCTTACTGCTTGTATCCTGTGTACTTCATGCTCTTGGTGACTTTTCTGTCCTATTTGAGGGTGGAATCATCAAAGAGTCTCCGAGACTTTGTCTTCCATTGTCTTTCCATTGTCCATCGTCTTCACAGCCCGCAATCCGTGCACTCTCACTCAGAGCCATATCTCCGCTGCAGGTTAAATACAGAGCCGTGTTCCAATTGGCAAAGTGATTCCCCTTCAAGTGAACTGTACAGGGAGCAGGATGTACACTTTAAAGTGCACTGAGACACGGGCCCGAGACATCGGCAATCCGTTGCTCTTCCTATAATAGCCTGGATGTTAAGACCTGAATTTTTCAACCTGAATCTGAAGGCTTGTTTTTTTTTTCGACATAATTCCCAGCACCTCCCTCTTTTACCCATCAAAACCTCCACTATGCCCCTTTCTCTGTAGCTTCCTGCACTCTCTCATTTCTTTCTGATCCTGACTCCTTTTCCTCCCTACCCCTGATCTCAGCTACAGACACTTTTCTCTCATCTCTTTCCTTAACCATGGACCTTCTCTGCCCTCTGTCCACTAAGCCCAGAAAGACTTTTTGTCCTGCTCCTTAATGGTCAGATGTACTGATCAGAGAAAATATGATCAGCAGAGAGGAAGTGGAAGAAATCTCAACTCAACACAGATCTCATCTCTTATTGTATGCTCCTGTCCAAAGTCTTGTGTTCTACAAGGAAAAGCTTGAAGCTTCTGCACAAGATCCTTGAAAGCTCCACAACATCTCTTAACTAGTCATCTCTCTGTCTCCACCTGCTACATTCACCCTGATGCTGAAGACTTCCCCACCTTTGACAGTGAGAAGATTGAGACTTTCACTTCTGTCCCAACTTCATCTACATTACACAGGCATGACTCTCCTACTCCTTCAAGGCATCTCTCAACCACAGCAGCAGAAGAGGTGTTTCAAATTATCCAGTCTTGCAATCCTACCACCTGCCCACTGGATCCAATACCTTCCACTGTGCTCCAGACCATCTCACCTGACCTCCTGCCCTTCATCACCACAGTCATCAATGGATCCATGACATCTGGTCATGTACCAACTACCTTCACTAGAGCAAGGGTTATCCCCATAATATAGAAACCTGCTCTGTATCCCTCAGACAACAGTAACTAAAAAAGTCAAAGTCAAAAAAGCTTTATTGTCATTTCAACCATATATAGCTGATGCAGTACATGGTGAATTGAAACAACATTCCTCCTGGACCAAAGGTGCTACACACAACAAAGACAATGTACAGGTGACGTGGACAAACATAGAGCTGAACTATACTTAACGTGCAATTCTTTAAAAACTAAACATACTACATAATTGCACAGGATGACAAGACAGTGCAGACAAACAAGACACATAACATCAACTATGTGCAAAAAGAACACAGTTAGACAGTGTTAGAAAGTGAGGAAACAGATTTAGGGACCGTGGAATATAGCTGCAGAAGTTATTTTAGTTATAATAGCAGCAGAGGTTATTTTAGTAATGACAGATACAAGTATACATACACTATATTACCAAAAGTATTCGCTCACCTATCCAAATAATCAGAATCAGGTGTTCCAATCACTTCCATGGCCACAGGTGTATAAAATCAAGCACCTAGGCATGCAGACTGTTTTTACAAACATTTGTGAAAGAATGGGTCGCTCTCAGGAGCTCAGTGAATTCCAGTGTGGAACTGTGATAGGATGCCACCTGTGCAACAAATCCAGTCGTGAAATTTCCTCACTCCTAAATATTCCACAGTCAACTGTCAGCTGTATTATAAGAACGTGGAAGTGTTTGGGAACGACAGCAACTCAGCCACGAAGTGGTAGGCCACGTAAACTGACGGAGCGGGGTCAGCGGATGCTGAGGCGCATAGTGCGAAGAGGTTGCCAACTTTCTGCAGAGTCAATCGCTACAGACCTCCAAACTTCATGTGGCCTTCAGATTAGCTCAAGAACAGTGCGCAGAGAGCTTCATGGAATGGGTTTCCATGGCCGAGCAGCTGCATCCAAGCCATACATCACCAAGTGCAATGCAAAGCGTCGGATGCAGTGGTGTAAAGCACGCCGCCACTGGACTCTAGAGCAGTGGAGACACGTTCTCTGGAGTGACGAATCGCACTTCTCCATCTGGCAATCTGATGGACGAGTCTGGGTTTGGTGGTTGCCAGGAGAACGGTACTTGTCTGACTGCATTGTGCCAAGTGTAAAGTTTGGTGGAGGGGGGATTATGGTGTGGGGTTGTTTTTCAGGAGCTGGGCTGTCTGACTATCTCTTGCAGAATAACCTCCATGATCCCAACCAGTCTGGCTTCAAAGCAGCACATTCCACAAAGACCGCCCTTTTGGCGGTCACTGAGAAAGTACATCCTGCTAGATCAGCCAAGCTGTCATAGGTCCTCATCCTCCTCAACCTTTCTGCAGCATTTGACACGGTTAACCACAAGACTCTCTTGTCCACCCTCATGAGTCTTGGAATTCGTGGAACAGCATGGGAATGGTTTGCATACTACCTGGATGGTCCCTCATATTAGGTAACATAGAAGGGATTGACATCTGCTCCATGCAGGCTCTCTACTGGTGTCCCACAAGGCTCAGTACTTGGTCTTCTCCTTTTCTCCCTTTATACTTACTCTCTTGGTGAAGTTCTATCCTTACATGGGATTTCTTACCACTGCTATGCTGATGACACCCAACTTATCTTCTCCTTCCCTCCTTCAGATACACAGTTTCTGCTTGGATTTCAGCGTGTCCGGCGGACATCTCATCGTGGAAGACAGCTCATCAGCTTAAACCCAATCCCAGCAAAACTAAACTTCTGGCCATCCCGGGTGATTCATCCCCAGCCCAGGATCTTGCATTATCTCTGAACAACTCCATGATCTCCCCTTCAGCCACTGCTCGCAACCTTGGGGTAACCATTGTGGGAGATAATTTTGTAAATGAGGAAATATGTATGAGGTGTGTGTTTGATGTAGTGTGAAATAATCAGGGGACAGCAGGAGTGAGTTCTCAGGTAAAGTTTATTCGTTAGGTCGTTTGAGCTTGAGAACAATATAAGGTTTAACACGGCATGTTGGCCTGTCACGGGCCTTGCACACAGGCTGCAAGGGCTTTGGAGAACAAATAGTTGTATCAATCAAAAATCAGTACCAGGCTTTCCAAACTTGGACCAATCAGAAACAGAAACAGCAGCCTTTATTTGTCACATATACATTACAGCACAGTGAAATTCTTTCTTCACATATCCCATTCTTGGAGGTTGGGGTCAGAGCGCAGGGTCAGCCATGATACGGCACCCCTGGAGCAGAGAGGGTTAAGGGCCTTGCTCAAGGGCCCAACAGTGGCAACTTGGCGGTGCTGGGGCTTGAACCCCTGATCTTCCGGTCAACGACCCAGAGCCTTAACCACTTGAGCCACTACTGCCGCACCCTAGATTATTATAGTCAATCTTCACTCCACTGGTACCTTGAGCGGCAGTGATCTCATCATGAAGTAAACGCAGCACGTGCTGGATGGCAATGGTGGTACCAGGCGAAATATCTAGAGTACATACGTAGAAGACAGTGGATAAATCAGAAAAAGCCGTGAAGTGTAGAGTGTAATGTAGAAAAATAAAAGAAAGGGTGTTGGCCCCTGAAGGACTGAGAACTTACCCATGCTGTCTCCTGAAGAAGAATGAGGTGTTGGCGAGAGTGAGGCCAAAGACAATCCCACTGGTGGGGGCAGAAATGCCCGATTTTTTAATATAATGATTTAGGGAAGTTTAATTATAATGGTATTTGAAAAGTTGTAAATTCAAAGATAATGGTGTAAAAAAGAATCTAAAAGGTCCAAAAAAGAAAAATGGTGGGATTGTCTCGCCAAGAACCAGTGACGTGTTGCATTGGGAAGATAAGGGAAATGTATATAAAGGCTGTAGTTGGAGTTCCCCGGAGAGAGGTTGTTGGGACGTTCATGTGTGAGCATCTCAATTCTTGTGTCAGCGCTGATTACAAAATAAAATCTCTTATCTGCATTCATCTAGTCTGCTTGATTGGCTAATTTAGTTTTGAGGCCTTACTAACTGTGAGTCTCGCTCAGACTGAGCTGTCGGGTCGGTGTGGAGCTGGAGTCAGATTTTGGTAGTGAGTGCAGTAGAATTTTTATTCCACACCATGGACAATCAACTGTCCTTTTCCTCCCATGTTACTAATGTGACACATTCATTTCAGTTTCTTCTGTACAACATCAGAAGGAGTTAGCCATTCTTATCCACACAGGCTGCTCAGGTGCTTGTTCAGTCTCTGGTCATTTTGAGACTTGACTACTGCAACTCTCTACTGGCAGGTCTTCCTCTGAATGCAGTTCTCCCACACCACTCCACTTCTGCCTCTCCACTGGCTTCCTGTAGCTGCATTGGATTCAAAACACTGATGCTTGCCTACAAAGCTAAGGATGGACCAGCACCATCTTACCTCAAAGCTCTTATTACTCCTCACACTGACCCACACTCCCTCAGATCCACTAGCACTGCTCAACCAGTCCACCATATCTCAGGGTAAGAAGTAGGTATACATCTAGACTCTTTTTTGTTCTAACACCAAGGTGATGGAATGAACTTTTCCTAGATGTCCGTATAGCCGAGTCTCTGACTGTCTTCAAATGACAGATAAAGACCTACCTACCTAGTTTTGTAGGTTGTATGTTGATTTTCAGTGTTGTATAAAGTACCCAAAAGGCACACTTGAGTAAAAGTACAGGTATTCTGTTAGAAAATGACTGAAGTAAAAGTTAAAGTCAACCATTATAATTCTACCTGAGTAAAAGTCTTAAAGTATCTGAAATAAGCTGTACTTAAATATCAAAATAGTATTTTCATGAATGTATTCAGATATGAAAGGTAAAAGTAGAAGTAAATGACGTTATAAAAAAGCAAGACTGTAATAATTTGGAGAATTATGAATTTTATTCTGTATTGCTTTCTTTCTTAAACTTCTCAATAAGTGCACCACCTAAAAAATTCCATGAAAGAAAGAAGAGGCCTTTAGAACCTAGTGAACTATATTGTAAAGAATTGTACAGTATCAGTTTTTCCATACATGTGCTCTTGTAACTAAGACTGCATGTGACATTTAGAAATAATAATCATATTCTATTTGGAAAATTCAATTTTTCTTGTCTTTACATTATGTTCCTCTGTTAAAACCCCTCTCTCTTAGTCCTAAACCCATTCAGTCCTCCGTTTCATTTCTTCCCCACATTAACAATGCAGTCCTTACTTGAAGCTGAAAAATTTCCTGTTTAACTTTAAGTTGCTTTTCAAATTTGTGAGAATCCAGCCTCGCTCTTCTTGGGCTGAAGACAAGTCCTGCACAGCTAAATAACCTTGCACAGGCTGCTGAGGCAGGCAAAGGTGTGTTCAGCTTCACAGACAGCTTGCAGACAGCTGGGAAGGATTTCAGCAAGTCTATGTGGTCTGCAATTACCCTTCTAGTTGTTTGGAGCTGTCTTGTGGAGGGGATGTTTGCAGGGCAGAGAAGAAGTCATCTTCATCAGATGAGCTGGACCTGGTTGCATTACCTAGGGTGGGTCCTTCCATGTGCTGCCTGATGTAGTCCATTCCTGAAGTACAAAGGAGATGAAAAATAAATTATAGAATTGCAATTTTCTTCTGTATCTTCTTCTCTTGATCCCAAGCTAAGTGTTTTGTGTTGTTTTGTTTTCATCTAAGTTGAGCTATGAATCCATAATTCACTGGAAATTTGACAAGTAACTGAAGTCAAAAAGTACACCCACACATCTTTACTATTCTCATGGTCTTACCCATTCTGATTATAGCATCATCCTTTGTACAAGTTGTTTGAAATTTGGGAAGAAGAATTGAAGCTGCTATCAACTCTGGGTCCCCAAACATGTGGCCAAAATGATTTTCTATTCCCACCAGTTGGGCATCCACCAGAGGCTTGCAGTACTTCAGTGGTAACTTGACATGTTCAAGTTTGGTGGTCAGCAGGTTGATTGTTGGCAGCAGCCAACCCATGTGAACATTTGTTTCTGTTTGCAAGATGTTCATTGCTTGGGAAATGGGACTCATGACAGCAGCATACTCTGTAAGAAATCCAATTTCAGCAGGATTGAACTTGTGATAAAAACAAAATTTATGCTTTTATAACAATAAAACCTTTTTATGCAACTCATCATAAGACATTGTGAAAAAAAAGTATGTCCAAGAAAGAGTGGTCAAGTGCATAGTCAAATTTGAGAGAGATTTAAAATATTATGTACATTTATGATGAAATAAGAAAACGTACAAAATTCTTACTTACATTGGAACATTTAAGTCTGTGCACATGACTCTGATGGCTTCTTCCTTGTCTCAAATGATCCTTAGCAGTCTTTTCACTGCCAGAAACAAGGAGTTCCATCTGGTGATATTTGGGCGCAGCAGCCAAATGGAGCAAATGTCGTTTTACAGTTTCCAGCAGTATCCACAAACACAGGTAATAGTTAAAATAGGAAGGAATATAACAAAAATACTAAAAAAACAAATTAGGGTACAAAAATATGACAAAAATATATCAAATAACAAAATATAAAATATTACAAAATATAACAGAATATATATGTATATATGTACAGTGGATGCAGTGGATTGTCCATGATGGAGAGGAGCCTGCTCAGCGCCCTCCTCTCTGCCACTGATGTCAGGCTGTCCAGTTCTGAGCCCATAATCGAGCCCGCCTTCCTCACCAGCTTATCCAGATTTGAGGTGTCCTTCTTCTTTATGCTGCCTCATAGTACTACTCACAGTAGCTTTTTGCAGATGTTAAAGGAAGCCAGCCTTCTTAGGAGGTACAGCCGGCTCTGTCCTTTCCTACACAGAGTGTCTGTGTTGGCAGTCCAGTCCATTCTTTCATCCAGCTGTACTCCAAGGTACTTGTAGGTCTTGACAAACTCCACACAGTCACCTTTGATAGTTACAGGCTCAGGTTGAGGCCTGGGCCTCCTAAAGTCCACCACCATCTCCCTGGTCTTTGTTGTGTTGAGGTGCAGATGGTTAACGTCACACCATGCAACGAACTCCTGTATCAGTTGTCTGTACTCTTCCTCCTGTCCCTTCCTGATACAGCCAACGATAGCAGTGTCATCCATGAACTTTTACACATGGCAGAGCTCTGAGCTATACTGAAAGTCTGAGGTGTAGATGGTGAACAGGACCAGAGAGAGAACAGTCCCTTGTGGTGCCCCAGTACTGCTGACCACAGTGTCAGACCCGCAATCCCCCAGTCTCACCTCCTGAGGTCTGCCGGTCAGGTAGTCAGGTAGTCTGTGATCCATGCGATCAGATGTGAGCTTACTCCCATCTCTGTTAGTTTGGATCTTCCACATTTGTTCCATAGTGCATTCCACATGCCAAATGTTGAATGGTACAGTTAATAACACAGAACCGCCAAACTGAATGAACAACAGTCCAACAGGTACATGATGAAATACCATCGCCCCTCCACCACCCCTCAGTTAACCCTCTCCTAATTACTTCTAGAATGAACCTGAGTTCAAATCCCAAATAGAAGCAACCTCTAGTAAATCCTTTTTAGGCACAGTCCTTCAGATCCTGCAGAAACGTCTGAGCATCTGGAGGGTTGTCGAACAGGTAGCATTTCCCCTTGTATGTTATGCACAAGGTAGCTGGATTTAGGATGCAATATCGCAATTTAGGGATATTGAGATTGCAGAGATCCATCTTCACTGTGTGAAAACTTTTCCGTTTTTGTGCATTTCAGCCAAGACATCAGAAAAGAACATGAGTTTTCTTTTATCCAACATCACAGTGACTTTTGCACTAGCTGCTTTTAAGGTGTGAATCTGCCAATTCGATGCATGCTCTCAATTACTAAGAGACCAGGGAAGTTTTCCGGGCCGAGGATCTCAGGAAGCAGCTATTCTAAAAAAGTGCACATATCCTTCCCCTCACTCTTTTTTTTTTTCTGGAAGACCCACTACCCATAGATTTGACTGGCGGCTGCAATTCTCCAGATCATCAACTTTTAATGAAAGAGAATCAATGTCCATTTAAACTTTGCATTCTGCATTTGCAACTGTGAAACAATGTCTTCTTGCGTACTAACCCAGTCCTCCGCTTCACTTACTCATGTTTTGAGAGCTTTAAGTTCGGACTGCACTCCGTTAATCACCTGGAGCAATCCATCAAGTCTCCCAGCAAAATCATTTTTTTAGAGAGTGGATGGCCTCAAGTATTGTTGAAGTTGTTTCTTGGCTAACACCTGTTGCCCCCTCTTCCATATTAGCTTGGCTAAGATTAGCATCTTCCTCAGCCTCTCCAGGTATGACCAATTTAGTTTGTTTCCGTGTCACTTTAGTTGGTTGTGGTGGCATCTTGACACGCTATGATGTATCAGAATTTAAAGCAAAATCGGACTGTCAGCATTGGTTAAGGAGAGAGATTTGAGCAGGATTTGTTGCAGAGTTCCAATTCGTGTCCCTTCAGCACCATGCCATAACCAGAAGTCCTGAATGGTTCTGTTTCATTGTTGCCCTCATTGGATGTTGCTTTTGTTGCATCAACTGTACCTATGAGTTTAAGCAAGTGACAAGCACAGCACTGGTGCTTCAGGAGCTGGTACTCAAAGGCATCATCCTCATTCAGAAGATCTGAACCTTCTACAAAGTCCACATCTTCACCCACCTTTTGATCATCTTCTTCATCTCCTGTTTCACCATCACCACTGACTCCATTGTTCTCATCTTCCTCAAATACCTGGAAAGCTTTAAGGAAGTTTGCACCATTATCTGATGTTGTTCTTCCCATGAATTTCAAACTCAGAGTGAATGTTATTATAGGTGCTTGCCAACACATTAAATGTGTGTGAACCTCTAAGTTGTCTGCAGGCTAGAACATCTTTTCAAACTCTCAGGATCTATCCAGTGGGCAGTAACTCCTATAAAGCTACACCTTCTTGCAGTCCAGCAGTCAGTGGTCGTGGTGATATGGTCAACTACTTTCATGGTTTCAATCACCATCCTCTTAATTTCCTTAGAGGCATCATCAATCATGGAACACAGGGTTGGTCTTGATAAAATGTTTGCATTAGGCTGGAGTTCCTTTACAGAATCTCTAAATGATTCTTGCTCTACAACAGAGAATGTCTGGAGCTCAAAGACCACATACTTCACCACAGCTTTGTCAGTGTGGTCTGCCTGCAGGTGGGGGGAGTCATAAGGGCCCTTCTTCTTTGTACTGATGTTTGCTTGTCATATTTTTAGGTGGTGTACATGCTTTCTCTGAAACAATGACAAAGGCATTTTTAAGCATAAAAAACTTAGCACCTAGCACCTTATAAAAGTTATTCTATAACACAAACAGTCAGTGGGTATTTTTATTTGTGCTGACATGATGTTGACCAACCAGCCCCTTCCCAATTCCAAAGCCAATTATTGGTGTTCAAGTAAGTTTTCAATGCATTAATCAGAATCAAAACCAGAAAACGTTTTATTGCCAGGTACAGCAAAGGGTCAGCAAAGGGTCAGTACTAGGAATTTGTCTTGGTGTCAGGTGCGAACATATACACAGATATGGAATTTTAGAATACAGCTAAAATACCAATGCATCGACAATGGTTTGGGCTGTCCGTGACAGAAAAGCAGAAACAACTATCCAGTGACAAGTTAACTAACGCCATGTTACATACCACGCTAGCCAAATAACAAGTGATGTCGGCTTTGTGTAACAGGAATATAACAGAAATAGCTAAAGACAATGTTAGCTAACGTTAATGTTACATCAACCAACCTATACAGCATGGCTAGGCAGACACAGACACATTAGCTAATAAGCACTAAATACAGTATATTAACCATGTAACTTATAACATAAGTTAAAACTGTTTTGGCTAAACTAAAGCTGTTCATCAGCTGAGACTTGGAAGATACACATCCGAGCCTGAAGAAAGCCAATATTGGAGTTTGAGTTTCAGACATGGCCTGGGTTTGACTGATCTGAGTTTGACTCCTCTGGGTTTGACTGATCTCAATAGAGGTGTCTTCCAGAAGAACAGTGGTCTTCCAGCTTTTTCTGATGTGGCAAAAAGTCCAGAGAGGAAACTCGATCTCTCCGGTGAAGGGATTGGGCACCAGCAGAGGCGGAGCGTACTGTCACTGAGCTAGCTTAATCACTATTAGCTGCTTTAGGAAATGATCAGAGCAGTGGAACACCGCCAGCTGGACATCCATGGGGTGAACAGGACATTTATGGGTTTCACTGTCCAAAAGTGCTGACCTCATCAACAAAAAATCATCATCACCATCACTGTCTTCTTCATCTCCTGTGTTTAAGTGAGTGTGTTCAGAACTGCTGGAGTCTTCCTCAGGTGTAATGTACCTTGCTCTGTAGTCCACCATTAGTATCCTTTGTAGAAAGGTTTCCACTAAGTCCTTCTCTGGACAAGGCTCCTTCCAGTGTAATGAATGTGAAGTTATTTGAAGAACATCTGATATTTTCATTTTTTCTTTGTACTTTTCATTAAGATTCATTCTGATCAACAGTTGCTCTGGTTCTGTCTTTTCAAGCTTTTTCTTTTCTTCACAAGTTGATCCATCTTCTGCTAATCCATGTTCAGTTATTGTGTTCTGTAAAATAAAATGGAATGTTCTGGTTATAAATAATTGTCAGCTGTAGAAAGAATAGATTAGATGCTGGAATTAAAAAGCAATTAAAATATTAACATGTTTTATTATCCACATACATATGCTGTAAACTGTAACTCAGATTCAGAAAAAGAGAAAACAACATCTGAACAATCTGATTCAGTTATAATATGATTGTTTTGAAAATTGAAAATCTGTAACTAATTTATTGATATTTAAGAAGCTGCCTTTTATTGTTGTTAGAGAAAGGAATATTAATTCAGGAGACTTTAAGCCAGGGGTCTGTATCCTTTTTTACCTCTGAGAGATACTTTGACAAAATGACAGTGTTGAAGAGCTACTCCTGTCATATTATTAGGAACATTTATTTACACAGCTTATTGTCATTAACCAAACCAGCTGAATGAGTTATTTTTGTCTAAATTTTAAAAAAAAATCACTTATTATTGTCAGATTTCCTTCCTTCACATGGATTATTCATCAGCACATTGTTCCTGACCGTCCCATGACACTCTGATGACCTCAACAAGACGGAAAAAGACTCTTTTCATAAAAAAGGGAAGACTTTAATACTGAAGATAATATTAATGTTGGAAACAGAGACCTGACACTGTATTGGACTTCATGTGATTAAATAATAGTATTTTTATGGCATTCATATTCATGTGCAGTGTGAAATATTAAAGTGTAATATACTCTGAAACACCAGCTGCAGTAATAAGAAATGTCTACAGCTGTCACAGTCAGCTGGGGAAGGAACCAGACGGGTCAGGTATGCTCTCAAAGGGTGATTTATTCTTGGCCAGAACACAAACGTCCTTGAAGGAAAAAGGAATAAACTCAGGAAATCACTTCAAACTACAAAACTTAGATAAGCAGGGAAAAAGGCAGGCATCAAGCATAACGTGAAACTCGAAAACAGACGCTAAAACTCGCCGCTGATTCTGGCGAGTTTGGCCTTTAAATACTAACTTTGGCTAATTGCCAGCAGGTGCGCCGGTGGCACTCAGGTGGCTAGGGCATGGTGACGTCACAGAGTCCCGCAGATCCGTGACAACAGCACACTGGTCCTTCATCGTCCTGCAGCAGGACAGATTCATTCACTGCTTTTACTCTGGCAGCATTGTAGCTTTATTCCTAACACTCTCCAATCTCCAGCAGCTTCAGAGTTAAAAGGATCTGCCGTGTTTTCTTTATCCTTTATCTAAACTACTTCAGTTTCTGATCATAGACTTAAGTTTATATAACGCTTCCATGTCCGGTCCTGGTGCTAGCTGTGTGTGAAATTGATTGATGAAGCGCTGGATTAAACCTTGTGACGTGCTGATTGCCTGAATAGTCATTGGGGCGGAGCACACAGCAGTGTTTGCTTTTCTGCATTTCAGCAGTGGCGAACTGGCGATTTTTGCGAAACACTGTTGGAGCTCAACTACAAATTAGTGGAAATATTCTGTAATATAAATGTGTATGGGTACATTGGTAAATTGTATTAAACTGTTTTAAGCAGTGTGTGGTTTTAAACACGAGTAGCATGTATTCTGTCCCTGTTTTAATGGCGCATAAACATGTCTATGCAGCGCATGTATTCACACGTGCAAGCGCTAAAAAGCTAGAGTTCCAAATCAGTGAAAATACTCCGTAAAATAAATGTTTCTAGGCACACTGGTAAAATAGAACTGTTTTTGCAGTGCAAAGGTTTAAACACGACTAGTATGTAATGTAACCAGTTTTCACGATGAATAAACATGTCTAGGCAGCGCATGTAGTCACACTTGCAAGCTCTATAAAGTCCAGCCTGGGATGTGAAACATCAATTAGGTGTGTAAAACAGCAGTAGAGTGTGTGTTTGTTTAAGCAGTTAAAATGTTTAGCTGTTATTTCTGTGGAATATCAGTGCAAACCCTTAGGGAGCATGTTTTACATGTCAAACTTCACCGTAATGAACCGTGATGCGTGTTCAAGTACGCCTCTACAGATTGCCACGAAACGTTTCGTTCATACGGGGCATTTAAGGCTCATTTTTATCGTAAACATAACATAGATTCACATGTTGCTACTACAAATGCCCTTACAGTGTTTACATGTAATATTTCTATGTGCCAGCGCCAGGGCCGTGATATCAAATCACTCACAGTTCACTTAAAGGAACATATCACCGAAGGGCGTGCTGTGACATGTCTGGTGACAGGATGCGTCCATACATTCACTGTAAAGTCATCGTTTACATCCCACATGTCCAGGAAACACAGACAGTGTTCTGTGGACAGTATAAGTCATCTTTATAAGAAGACAGTTTCTCACTCTCTTTAAACTGAACCTTTAGGTACAGGCCCTACAGAGATATTTGGTGAGACTGATGAAGGTGAAGTTCATCTTACAGAAAATTTCAGTGACCTGTTTCTCAGAAATATTTGTCTTTTCTATTTGAAATTACAAGGGCAGTTTCTTCTGCCAGCATCAACTATACAAAATATTGTTGAAGAGATGCAGAGCATACATAAACTAGGACAGAAATATACTTTGAATAAATTGAGTGCATTTCTGAAAAGTGATTTAGAGTTAAGAGATGTGGACATTGGTAGAATGTGATATCGTGAAGGAATCTGACCTATTCAGCATTGTTCATAAAGGACAATTTTTGTAAAAAGATGTTCAGATACACAAAACCTATAAAGTTGTACTAAGGAAGAGATGAAGCAAGGTCACAGAGGTTCACCTACTATGTTCCATCGAAAGACACTTTGAGATGTTTATTGGAGTCTGACTTATGGTGGAATTGTGCTGAACAGGATACAGGCTTACCATGGACAGATGTGCTTTGTGATGTCAGTGATGGTCAGGTATACAAAAACAATGAGTTCTTTTCTCAAAACCCATCATGTCTCAAACTAATTCTATATCAAGATTCTTTTGAGGTGGTGAACCCATTAGGTTCAGCAAAAAGCAAGCACAAAGTACTAGCTGTATATCTGTCTCTGGCTAATTTACCCCCTCATATAAGATCAAGTACAGACCACATCTCACTTCTAATGTTGTGTCGAGAAAAAGACTTCAAACACTTTGGACATGACCATGTTTTCTCAAGGCTAATTGCAGACTTAAAAGACCTGGAAGACAATGGAATAACTGTGGCAGAGGAAAAGTTAAAGGGACTGTTTTGTTCATTGCAGGGCACAATTTGTGTCTCATAGTATATCGGTGGATTCACAGAAAATTTTAGTGTTTCTGGATATTTCTGCAGGTATTGCCGGATAACACAAAGGGATGTCCAAACAGATCCAAGTGCATGTGGGCCTCAGCACACTCCTGAAAACTACATTTCTGCAGTAGACATTTAACAGTCTGAGGGACAACAAAACGTTGAAGGTATAACATATGAGTCAATTTTAATTCAGTAAATTACTTTAATGTTTGCATGCCTGGCCTGCCACCTTGTTTAGGTCATGACATTTTTGAAGGTTTCCTTTCCTATGATTTAGTCCTTTACCTGAAGTATTTCATCAAGCAGAAAAACTGGTTCACCTATTCAATTCTGAATAGACGCATTAAGCAATTTAAATACAGTTCATCTGATGTGTTGAGTAAGTCAGGTGCAGTGAGCTCCAATGGAGAAAAGCTTTCTGGTCAGGCTATTCAGAACTGGAATTTTCTAAGACTTCTTCCTGTGATCATGTGTGACAAAGTGAAAGAGCCCATAGATGATGTTTGGCAGTTGACCCTTCAGCTAAAACAGGAGATGATTTGTGCACAGTACATTTCATTGCCAGATGTCGAATACCTTGACGTTCTTATCCAAGAATATCTTGTTTGTAGATTCTCTCTCTTTCCAGGACATAGACTAAAGCCTAAAGCATCACTACTTCCAACACTATCCTGCACTGATTTTAAAGTGTGGTCATTTGATCAGGTTGTGGACGATGAGCTTTGAGAGTAAGCACAGATATTTTAAAAGATGTGCTAGGAACTTAAAGAATTTCAACAACCTGTGCTTCACTCTCTCTGAAAGGCATCAAATGTTCCAGGCCTATCTGTCAGAAGGGTCAATGTGTGATCTAATTTTGAGGGTAAAAAACAGCACTGCATATTACCCTGAGCTGTGTGGTGATTCTGTTAATGATGCAGTGAGGCAGTTTGGAATTACAGAGAACAATACCAAAGTCTCAGCAGAAGTAATGTACAGGGGTACATTATACAAAAAGGGCAGTTCCTTCTGACAAATAATATGGACTCAACAGAGTTTAGAGAACTCGCACTTATTCTCATAAAAGATGAAGTTGTTCATTTTCTGCTGAGAAAGTATATAGCAGAGTTCATTCCTGAATACCTTTTGCATGAATTGAAAAATCAGACTAAAATAATGCATTGTGTGAAAATCAATGACCTGGCAGATTTCTACCCTTTAACATCATATATAATGAAAGAAAAAAGGGTAGTTCCCTTAAAGCACAGTCTGATGTCACACTAAACATGATTGTTGATTTGTATTTTCTCATACTTTTAGTTTATTTGTGTGAATTATTATTTTTTAATTGTTTTTCAGAAATGGGTGAATCTGAGCTAAACATTTCAAACATCAGCAGTGCAATTGATGCTGTATTACCTGACCTCCCAATCACAACTAAAAAAATCTCTTAAAATCACTTGGAGTGGAGACCCCAGAAGATTTCAGCTTTCTTGAGGAATCAGATTTGTTTCTGTTCTAAAAGAGACCAGTAAGTCCAAGTATTTGTTTCTTGGGATAGTTCACCCAAAAATGAAATTGTCATTTACTCACTCTCAGGTTGTAACCAAGTAGATCTGAAATGTTTGGGTGAACCAACTTTTGTTATTAAAAGTAAGAATTACTTTATCTACTTTTTGTTATTTCTATTTAATATGATTCAACTGTAAGAACATGTTTGTTTGTAATTTACTTACTATCTTGTCATTCTAAATGAGTGCCTGGTTTGGAATAACAAAAGGGCAATAAACGCTGATGATGGTTTTTATTTTGGTTGAACTATTTCTGGTCCAAGTACGTACATATGACTTTTTTTTTACAGCACAAATTTCCAAAACCCCAAAGCAACCAGTCTGTTCATCTCCAGGATCTTTTCTGTCCCAGAGTTCTTCATGCTCATCTCCCAGCACCTCCCCTCCTAGTGTGACCTGGGTGGACAGCTTTGAAGTCCCACGGAATAAGTTTCCTGTGGAATTAATGCAGGCACTTGAGAGACAGAAAAGGCCAAGTCCTCGGGTTGCGTAGGGAAATGGTGAGGATTGTTGTTGTGGCAGTGATGAAAGTTTGTGGTTGTCCAAGTAGGAACTATTTAACAGAGGTCGCCAAAAGGATGGTTGCCAAATATCCAAAGTCTTTGCAAGAGAGTGTGATTGGTCCTGGATATTACTCCTTGGTCAAACATTTTCAAGCCAGGGTCAAAAATGCAAGGAGGACCAGCACACCAAAAATAACAAAGCGCAGTCATGATACTGAAGAATGTGACACTGAGGAAATCACACCTGACAAAAGAGCTGCAGTCCAAGATACATACGGCTGCATTAATTGGGAAGTTAGATTTATGGCCCTCAGTGAAACTGCTGAGAGACAGCAGGTGAAAAAAGAGAAGATGTGGAGTCTGTCACAAACAACTGACTGGAATGAAGAGGAAGTGAAGAATCTCATGAAGTCTACATACTACAGTCTTTATTACCATTGAAATGTTAATAACTTGAGTTGTAACCACATGTTTAGTGGTAACAATATACTCTGTAAGCACTTGTGCCTTCTTACTGTAAATGTTCATCTTAACCTTTACCCGAACTCTTCCCAAGCTCAGTTTAGTGTTAGTTAGGTAGCAGAAATGTTTTAAATTCTGAATCTAATTTTAAATGAGTAGTCAGTCTTGACTGACTGATCATAATTTGATCTTAAGACTGATCTTAAGTCACTGTATACTTCTGTTAAAACACGAGAACAGAAAAATACAATAATGTTTTAAATGGCTGCCAGTAAATGCCTTTATTAAAAATACATGGGACCACACTGATGTCTAGATCTTTAATAGATTTTGATGGGTTTTAATGATCTCTTTTAGGTTTGTATTCATCAATTAGTATAAAAGTACTTACTAGTTTCTTAAAGGTAAAATCTAAATGTTTAGCAATGTAACTTCTATCTCTTCTAGCTCCCAGCTAGTGTGATAAAATGATGCTTTCACAGAATTGCTGAATGAATTCACTGTGGTTATTTATAATAAAAAATAGTTCAACACCATATTCAGTGTTTTTTCCTTAGTTTAAATAGTTTCCTGTCTGCTTTGTGAAATAATTATAGGTTTTAACTGTAATTATTACAACATAAACCTTTAAATTAGACACTTCTGAGCTGTCAAAAAGATGGTTATGAACCGGAATTATTCAGTGTAAACCCTGGAATTTGACAGTTATAAACTGTTTTTATAACAACATAAACATGTTAATTAAACAGTTATGAACCGTAAAAAAAACAATTAAAATCCGTAAAATATACTGTACAGTGGGTGCAATCCCATACAACCAATAACATTGCTACCGTATTTTTGACGGTAAAATTCTGGCAAACACAAACACCGTAAAATTTAAGGTTTATTTTTTACAGTGCAGGCGCCAAGTATTGTCAGTTCATTCAGTCTCCATTTTCACCTTAAAGTTCTGCTCTGTATCATCCATTCTTCATCTTTCTTGATCAAGAGTTTCTTTCATTTTATTTAGCTCCTCATTTTTAAATTTTAATGCATCTTCTAGATCAGTTTCCCTCTCCTTCCACCTCTCCATATTCATCTTATAGTCCTGCTCTTTACACTTTAAATCCTGTCTTTCTTGATTAAGAGTTTCTTTCATTTTCTGCAGCTCCTCATTTCTGAATTTTAGATCACTTTCCCTTCTCTTCAACGTTTCCAGTATCATCTGATGGTCCTGTTTTTCTGCTTGTATAATCCTGTTTAGTCTTTCTGTCTCTTCTTTGTATTTAGCTTCCAGTTCTTCTCTCTCTCTCTTCATCTTCTCCTCCATTTCCTTCAGTATTCTCTCTTGTAGTTCTGCTTGCTTTTCCATTCCCACCTGCTGGAACATCTCATTAGTGTAGTAGCTTCCTCCATTCAGTGCCACCATGTCATCAATCTTATCCAGGAGAGTCAGGACCTGGGTGTTGCTGTGTTTTTCATTGTTGTTGAAAACATGATATACTATATTGCCAAAAGTATTCGCTCACCCATCCAAATAATCAGAATCAGGTGTTCCAATCACTTCCATGGCCACAGGTGTATAAAATCAAGCACCTAGGCATGCAGACTGTTTTTACAAACATTTGTGAAAGAATGGGTCGCTCTCAGGAGCTCAGTGAATTCCAGCGTGGAACTGTGATAGGATGCCACCTGTGCAACAAATCCAGTCGTGAAATTTCCTCGCTCCTAAATATTCCACAGTCAACTGTCAGCTGTATTATAAGAACGTGGAAGTGTTTGGGAACGACAGCAACTCAGCCACAAAGTGGTAGGCCACGTAAACTGACGGAGCGGGGTCAGCGGATGCTGAGGCGCATAGTGCGAAGAGGTCGCCAACTTTCTGCAGGGTCAATCGCTGCAGACCTCCAAACTTCATGTGGCCTTCAGATGAGCTCAAGAACAGTGTGCAGAGAGCTTCATGGAATGGGTTTCCATGGCCGAGCAGCTGCATCCAAGCCATACATCACCAAGTGCAATGCAAAGCGTCGGATGCAGTGGTGTAAAGCACGCCGCCACTGGACTCTAGAGCAGTGGAGACGCGTTCTCTGGAGTGACGAATCGCGCTTCTCCATCTGGCAATCTGATGGACGAGTCTGGGTTTGGCGGTTGCCAGGAGAACGGTACTTGTCTGACTGCATTGTGCCAAGTGTAAAGTTTGGTGGAGGGGGGATTATGGTGTGGGGTTGTTTTTCAGGAGCTGGGCTTGGCCCCTTAGTTCCAGTGAAAGGAACTCTGAATGCTTCAGCATACCAAGACATTTTGGACAATTCCATGCTCCCAACTTTGTGGGAACAGTTTGGAGCTGGCCCCTTCCTCTTCCAACATGACTGTGCACCAGTGACCAAAGCAAGGTCCATAAAGACATGGATGACAGAGTCTGGTGTGGAGGAACTTGACTGGCCTGCACAGAGTCCTGACCTCAACCCGATAGAACACCTTTGGGATGAATTAGAGCGGAGACTGAGAGCCAGGCCTTCTCGTCCAACATCAGTGTGTGACCTCACAAATGCGCTTCTGGAAGAATGGTCAAAAATTCCCATAAACACACTCCTAAACCTTGTGGACAGCCTTCCCAGAAGAGTTGAAGCTGTTATAGCTGCAAAGGGTGGACCGACGTCATATTGAACCCTATGGATTAGGAATGGGATGTCACTTAAGTTCATATGCGAGTCAAGGCAGGTGAGTGAATACTTTTGGCAATATAGTGTATCTGTTCCCCAGAGATAAGTGTCCTTAAATTATCCCCAGCCTTTTCCACTTGATGTTCAATTGTCTTCTGTTTTAGATAATCACCTCCAGTGAAGAGGATGATGGTGTACATGTTAGATGTTTTACCAAAAGTCTTTTCTATGATTTTCACTGCCTCTGTCTCCTCCTCTGTAAGGCGTTGTCCTATTTTCAGCACCAGCAGGAACACATGAGGTCCAGGAGCTGCCATTGAGATACATTTAACAATCTCTTTCCTGGTTTCTTCATTATCAGTATTAGTATCGAACAGTCCTGGAGAGTCGATCACAGTAATCTGTCTCCCTCTGATCTCTGCTGTCTCTTTCTGACACACAGTGGTAACTGACTCAAATGACAGGTCTTCATTAAATACGTCTTTCCCCAGGATGGTGTTTCCTGATGCACTCTTCCCAACTCCAGTCTTCCCCAACAGAACTATCCTGAGTGTGTCTGGGATTTTTGATAAATCTGAAAAAAAAAAAAGCAATTTACTGGAGTTAATGTCTAAATTTCTACAGATTGTAACGGCCACTACTATGTTCTATACCACATTATGTATGTATGTTGCCCTTTAAGAGTTGCTGCCCATTCCCCCAGTGTGTGCGCTGTGGAGGTGTGTGTGAGGCGGAGAGAACAGGGTAGGAGCTCAGGTGTGCTGCTCCTCCCCGAAACGCTCTAGTCTTTTACCCTTTTCTTTACTTTTACTTTATGTTTTGTATTATAATTTTGTGACGCTGAAAGAGGCCGATCATGAAGGTTTTGTGCTGAACGCTATTGTCTTTGAGCTCTTTTTTTTCCCTCGGCTATCCGGCGCGAAGCGTCACAAGATCAATAATAAACTCTGTTTTCAGATTACAAAAATAAACTACAAAAATACTAAAATATTTTAACATTCTATTTAGTATTTAAAACATTTAAATACTATACTTATTTCTCACAGTACAGGGAACTTTTATTTTGAAGTGTTGTGTCTGGGAATACTGTAGCGCTACAGATCCTGATTACTGTTCTTAAACTGACCGGTTTTGCCGCAAATATCATTCAACAGTGATTATTATCATATAATAATAATAATAATAATAATAATAATAATAATAATAATAATAATAATAATAATAATGGGCGCCATGAAGAGTTTTAATGGGGATATGCAATACAGAAATTTGGACCCCTTTCTTCCTTGTGTGTGTGTGTGTGTGTGTGTGTGTGAGAGAGAGAGAGAGAGAGAGAGAGAGAGAGAGAGAGAGAGAGAGACTAAATAATAAAATGAAGGGTTATTTTATTAAAGACTGTATGAGTGTCATTACTGACCATGGTCCAGTTGTTGCTCTGCACCTAGTCCAGTCACCCCTCTGCCCTGACCACCAGTGGAACAGATCTGACCAGTGTGGTGTTTGTGTAGCACAGAGACACTGACCTGAAGTGTGAACTGACCTCATAATCCACACACTGCTCAGAGTAATAAAGTGTAGGAAAATGTCCATGATGTAAATAAGTGAACATTGAAGTTATTCATGAGAACTGGACAGGAAGTGACCTTTAGGTCAGCAGTAAAAGATAGAGAGAGAGAAACAGACCAGAAAGAGTTCAAGCAGAAGTCTCAGTGTTTATTACACTGCTGTATGTGTCTATTATTATCTAGTATGTGTACTCTTCTGTAAAAACTCCATACAGGATACACACTGTATATTACACACACACACACACACACTCACACACACACACATACACACACACACTCACACACACACACATACACACACATACACCCTGATCACAACTACTGGTCAGCCTGATTGATGAGTCAGTGTAAACTAATCAGAGTGATGAGTGCAGTGGGCGGGGCTAACCTGGTATAAAGCAGTGTGAGGATGGAGGGATGTGTTCACACTGGCAGTGATGTGATGAAGAAAAAACATACAGAATAAATGAAGGGAGTGGTGTAGAGCTGTAGAGGGGGTTGGGCTACTGATCTGAAGGTCATGGGTTCAAATCCCAGGACCAGTGTACTGCCTCTGCTGGGCCCTTGAGCAGGGCCCTTAACCCTCCCACTGCTCTGCTGTATAAATCTGCCCTGGAGAAGAGCTCTGTCCAGAAACCATGGAGGAGATGAGCTGCAGGTTTAATAGTGATTAATATTCCTCATCACTAGACTGAGGATGGAAAGGAAAGGCAGTTCACAGCACACTGAAGTTCTCCTGAAATAAGGATCTTGATCTTCCAGACTTCTGGTGTGTTTCCTAGAGCTAGAGCTCTGACACTGCATCACAGCAGACGTGTTGAACCTTCTCCTCCATGAGCCGAACCTCCCACAGTCTCACCATCAGCACTCCTGAACAGATCAATACTTCTACAGAAATCTAAACCATGAGAGAAGATGGAGTGGAGAAGGTGAGGTCAGGAGCAGCAGATGTCCTTTACCTTTTGGAGGTTTTATGTGATTTAATAAACATTTCCTGTGAATTACAGTATGGACGTTGGTGTGACCTCAGCATCATCCAGGCTCAGTTCTGACCGGTTCTGAGGAGAATGGAGATCATGTCTAATCTTTTTAAGCTCTTCATTAATAAACGGTTTTGATGAAGAAGTTTTCTGTGTAGAAATTCAGTTTTACTGCTTTTTTATAGTAAGAGTGATATTTTCAGGAGACTTCTGACTGCTGCTTAAAATCTGTAATGTTTGTCAGAGATGAAACTCTCCTTTAAATATTTCTGTTTTTGGTGTTTATCATCTCGTCCTCTCGCTCTGTTCCTTCAGTGTGAATCTGCATGATGTCTGAGATTCTCAGTAAAACCTCCAGTTTCAATGCTGTGTATCTGTGTGTGTGTGTGTGTGTGTGATGTGTGTAAGGAGTCTCCAGTGTCAGTGCTGTGTATCAGTGTGTGTATGTGTGTGTGAGAGAGAGAAATGGTGCCCTCTGGTGGTGAGTGTTCTCATTATATTATATTATATTATATTATATTATATTATATTATATTATATTATATTATATTATATTATATTATATTATATTATATTATATTATATTATATTATATTATTATACTATTATTATAGTGAGGCAGTTCTCATTATAAATGATTACCGTCCTGTGGCTCTGACATCAGTGGTGATGAAGTGCTTTGAGAGACTTGTAAAGTATCTATCTATCTATCTATCTATCTATCTATCTATCTATCTATCTATCTATCTATCTATCTATCTATCTATCTATCTATCTATCTATCTATCTATCTATCAAAATCCCTTGATCCCCTGCAATTTGTATTCTGCCAAAACAGAAGCACCCATGTCCTTCATACAACACTTTCACATCTGGACAGTGGGAAAGGGAATTATGTAAGGCTTCTTTTCATTGACTACAGCTCAGCATTTAACACTGTAGTCCCTTCCCATCTCATCATAAAGCTCAGTGAACTGGGACTTGGTCACTCACTATGCTCCTGGATCCTGAGCTTCCTGACAAACAGACCACAGGTGGTAAAGATAGGATCGGTTCTCAGACAGTATCACATTGAACATTGGATCACCTCAAGGCTGTGTTCTGAGTCCCCTGCTCTTCTCTCTCTACACCCATGACTGCTATGCTCCACACAGCTGCAACTCCACTGTGAAATTCGCAGATGACAGTGGTTGAACTGATCCAGAACAATGATGAGACAGCTTATCTGGAGGAGATATCAGCACTATCTTCTTGGTGTAATATAACAACCTGGACCTAAATGTCTCAAAGACCAAGGAGATGGTGGTGGACTTCAGGAGAGGAAAGCAAGGTTCTCAGTACACGCCGCTCAATATCAATGGGACTCTAGTGGAGAGAGTGACCAGCTACAAGTATCTGGGAGTCCATATCTCTGAGAACTTGTCCTGGACACCCCACATCTTCACTGGTGAAGAAAGCTAGGCAGTGCTTGTACTACCTCAGACAGCTGAGGAAGGTCACGTTGCACTCACATCATGAAGTGCTTCGAGAGGCTCGTCTTTAGGCACATCAACAACCTGCTGCCACCATCACTAGACCCCATTCAGTTTGTGTATCATCCTAATCACTCCACAGACAATCACTCCACGCAACAAATCCAAATATTTTGGGACACCCCTCAAAAATCAAACGATTTGGGACACTCCTCCAAATCCAATAGTTCTGGGACATTCCGCCAAATCCAAAAGTATTGGGACACCCCTCCAGATCATTGAGTTCAGGTGTTGTTTTTCAGGGGTTGGGCTCCGCCCCTTAGTTCCAGTGAAAGGAACTCTTAATGCTTCAGCTTCATACCAAGACATTCTGGACAATTTCATGCTCTTTGTGGGAACAGTTTGGGGATGACCCCTTCCTGTTCCAACATGACTGCACACCAGTGACCAAAGCAAGGTCCATAAAGACATGGATGAGTGAGTTTGGTGTGGAGGAACTTGACTGTCCTGCACAGAGTCCTGACCTCAACCCTTGACCTTTTTTTTTAGTCAGATGAATTAGAGCAGAGACTGTGAGCCAGGCCAAAGGTTTTGGGACATCTGCCTTTCCATGCACATGAATGTAATATGGAGTTGTCCCGCCCCTTTACAGCTATAACAGCTTCAACTCTTCTGGGAGGCTTTCCACAAGGTTTAGGAGTGTGTTTATGGGAATTTTTGACCATTCCTCTAGAAGGACATTTGTGAGGTCAGGCACTGATGTTGAATGAGAAGGCCTGGCCGGAGGTGGGAGGAGTTCTTGATGATTTTGTGTGCTCTGTGCAGACATCTACTGTGGTGAAGAGACTCAATGGCAAATAGTTGGGTGCCAATGATGCTTTGGTCAGTTCTCACAACCCTTTGCAGTGATTTATTTTCACACACTGTGGAGCTGCTGTACCACACTGTGATGGAGCTCGTCAAGATGCTCGCAATAATGCAGCAGTAAAAGTTGGTCAGGATCTTGGGGGATAGGTGAACTTATAGAATCGTAATAATATAACGATAATATAATATACACATACACATATATATACACAAATATATTAGGGGTGGAAAGGTTCATAAAAACTATGTTCTGTTCACTTGTTACGGTTCGAGACACAGGTCAGGCCACGTGCAGCGTAACGTGTTTTTATCAT